>NC_056735.1:1228942629-1229215129 GCF_019279795.1 Protopterus annectens
TAAGAAGAAGCTGTTGCAGGGTAAGCATTTTGAATTTTGGTACCACCAGGAAGGTGTTGAGAATTGAAAGCTCCAGGATTGGACGCCAAGAGCCCTCTTTCCTGGGTACCAGGAGGAGTCTGTAGAAGAATCCTTGACCCCTCTGGTCTACTGGAACTGGTTGAATAGCTCTGATATTGAGCAGGGAAGCTACTTGGCTGTCAGCCTCTGTCCACTGGTTTAGAGGAAGGTCTGGAAACCCGCTTGGGGTTGGCAGTGAATGGAATTAAAATTTGTACCCCTGGGATACAATGTTGAAGACCCACTGGTCCTGTGTGATGGACAGTCAATTTATTGCATGAAGGGCAAGTTTTCCTCCTAGGGGCACAAGCAACTGGGCAGGGCTGGGGAGTTGAGTAAAAAAAGTCACGGAGTTTTTTCCATAATGAGGTGGCTTACCACTCCCTGCTTTAGGGGTGGGGGCACTCCATTGCTTAGTTCTCTGCATACCCTGAGACTGTAGTCTGGGTGGTCGGTTTCCCCTGGGTCTGGTTTGAGAAGGTCTGGAGGGGGCTGGAAAGGACCAGTGTTTGGAAGGGCAATGCCTACTGAATCTAATGGGTTGCACTTGTAAGAATTCTTTAACAGTCTGCATAGACTTAGCTTTTTCTTCCTGTGCTGTGCTGATGGGGTCCATAACAAGGCCGAAATATGCATATCCACAGACAGTGGGGTTTGGCTTTATTGGCCTGAAATTGTCCATTAAAATGACAAAACAAGTCATGGGCATTCAGAATCGCCAATTAGCTGAAACACCTGATGTTCATAAGGATCATCTGCATATATCCCGTGTGCCTCTGATAAAAGAGGTTTGGGAGGTCACTCATTGGAAGTTCTAGCTTTGGTGGAGTTTTCATTTTATTTTTACTGAGTGGTTTTTCAGTTCATTGGAAGTTCTAGCTTTGCTGGAGTTGGGGTGTTTTTGCAGTGACCCTAATGACAATTAATATACAAATTTAGTCCTTTTTTCTCTGAAAGGTAAAAGTTAAAAGAATGGATTAAGAGTAGTCTTAAGTTAAGATGCTAAAAATCACAGCAAAAAAAAAATCTGAGTCTTCAACGAGTAGATCCACAAGTTACACTCAGCAGAAATGACATTCTATTTGGCAGATGAGCATTGCTTAGAAGTGCGTGGAGAGTATGAGCTATATTAGGTATTTATTTTGAAGCAGTAAAGGCTCAGCTGTGGTCATGCTCACTGAGGGGTGGGTGGTTGGCCGTGCCTTGCATCTGAAGCTGCTTACAAATATATTACTTATTTTAAAAAGCTTAAAACAGCTGCTGTTAGTATAAAAAATACTAAACGTATAAAAATTCTACAAGTCGTTGTTAAAAACTGAACCTTAAGGAACTCTGTATTGAAGCAGTGAAACATTCAGTTTAATAAACTTGTTGACAGTGTCACTGGCTGGTTCCTTTTCCTAAAAGTAAAAGCAGACCCCTTGGCGGGAACTCTTCCTTACAATTCTGTCTAGCTGTAATTAAAGGAGTTGTAAATGACTAACTCTGCAGCACTTTTATGGGTATCATTGTCAGATCTGCCTGTGTGTTTCGTGGAGCAAATGTTTTGCCTCTATTTAACTAAAACCCTTCCAGTGTAATATTGGTGTACCTTGTAGGGTGTTAAGGTTTACTGTAGGATTTTTATAACTCTGAGGACTTGTAACTGAATATATTACTGTCCCAGGGGGGAACTTCGGGCTGCTTGGAGATGTGGGTGGACTAGTTGTCTCAGCCAGTAACTCATACTATTATTATGCATGCTACACAGAGTTTAAAATGCAATGACTTTTGAAGTGTGCATTTAGAAAATGAACTAGACTGCCAAGGGTGGGAGCAAATAAAACAGTAAAAACAAAACAGCAAAAAAACCTTTGGGGTTGAGAAATGTGCTACTTGTTGAGGTGAGCTATACGCTATTTGTTGGGTTAGGAATATACATGATGCGTCCTGTGGTCTTTCAGAGAAGAAGCAAGAGCTCCAAGGTGGCCCTCTAATTTAAAAGTACTAAAATGAGGTTAGCTACTCAGGGGGAGACCATGGAGTATTACAGTCTCTCACAGAAGCCGTAGGGCTCCCACATGGCTTGGCATGGAGAAGAAAGTTAAAGATTAAACAGTTCTAGGTTTGCGAAAACAGAACGAAAAGTACAAAATATGCTCAGAGTGGAGCCAACCATTGTTTGGTGGTGTCAGCTGGGGCTTAGGCTAATGTGGACATGTGTCCAAAGAAGTTTAGGAGTTGTGGCAAAAGCTGGTGTAAAAGTGTTGTGTCCACCGAGGCCGCATGGGAGAGTTTTCTATGGTTGTGTCTAGGGGAACCATGGAGCATAGTTCTTGGTGTAACAGCTACAGGATATAGGCCGATTCAGTCTATAAAAACAGAGATAGCAAGTTTAACACTTACTACCTGTACATGAAATTGAGCTGTGTACTGGATGGTGTGGAACCCTATGAGTGAGGGGGTGGAAGAAGGAGAAACACTTCGGTTGTTTGGTCCACGGAAGTGACTTGTATATATTGAGTATGATTTGTGCAAACTTCCTTTTGTACTACAAAGTAGGCAGTCAAAGTTACTAGAAAAAGCTGTTTAAGATAAATACTGTGGGAAGAAATAGCCAGGGAATTGTTATGGCTAGGCTTGTATAGGCCCTAGGGCCAATAGCCTAGTACACCTATGAAGATAACGGACGGTGGTCGATGAAGTCAAAAACTGTTCTAAGTTTGCATGCTTTATTAAAAATAAAAAATAAACCATTCAAGTATAGTAGAAATATAGTAAAACAATAAAAATAAGAGTTAAGCTAGAGATAGAGTTGAAGTCCAAATTTTTGTGGAAAACCATCTGCACAAAAATGCGTCTGAGACTGGAGATAATATTAAGGATGGGAGCACAATACATTAGTGAGGGGAGAAGGTAAGTAGTGACAAGTGCAGTTTTAGTTAAGTTGATTAGAAAGTACCAGGGGTCCCTTAAATTCCAGGTCTGTCTTAGAACATCTTGTGGTCATGTTTAAGGTTTAACATGCAGTTTACTGATTGTGTGGTGATCAGTCTGGGGGTTCCCCCTGCTTTGTCCTTGATCTGCCACTCTAGATCTTTCTTTCCAAGTCTGTCATTAGTGTTTCCACCGAGATGTTTAGCGTTGAACCTGCCAATGATGTGAAGGTGCTGTGTTCTATTTTCTTCTTTGCATACTTGGGTATAGGGTTTGTAGGGTCTCAGTACTGGAGTTAAAAAATGTGGCGAGCAATTTTGGGTTTGAGTTTGTTGATGGCTTTATGCACGTAAAAGGCTGGGCATTTTTCACATTGGGCACAGTACACTACTTTGTCTGCATTGCACTGCTTTGATGGTAGCTTGGGAACTCGTTGTAGTTCAAGACAGAAAAAAAATGTTTTTGCTACTCATATATTTACAGGAGCTGCGTGGAGGGGGTCCACAGGGGAAGGCTCATTCTTGGTTGTGGGATCTCAGGAAGTTGTTGGGGTGTTCAGTTTTTTGTTTTCAGTGATGATGCACCAGCTGTCTCGGCTTGCCTGTTTAATCTTTCTGTAGTCCACAGAGTAGGAAAGAGTCGTGCTGAGGCACCAGTTGGTTTCTAGGGAATGCTGGTTGATGTTCTTTAGTTTCCTGTGGGTTGTGGGACAGGTCTTCAATCGCTGCGTCACTTTTCAATTTCTAGTCAATGATGGGATTTAGGATTTGTGTCAGCAGCTTTGGCTGTAACTTCTTGTGAAGAAATCCCTTTGTAAGTCATGGATTTTCCTGGTGAAGGATTCAAGTTCTTTTGAAACTCCGGCTATCCGAAGGCAGTGAGATTTGACAATATTGTTCTCGAGTTCAGAGGGGTGCATGCTGCTGTGCAGATAAGAAGTTGGCGTGGGTGGGTTTTTGATAAAAATCATTGGTGAGTTGCCCTGTGGTTATTTTTTACTGATCTTCAGATCCAGAAAATTGACATGCTCTTGGCTGTGGTATGTAGTAAATATCAGGAAACTTGTGGATTTGTTGCTGTAGTCATAAAGGAGCACCAGGTCCTTCAAGCTACTGTTCCACATTATAAAAATGTCATCTATAAAACAGAAGTAGCATCCCATGTGTGCATAATGTTGGCAGTCTGAGGTGCATTCTTCTTGCCATTTTCCTTGTGCCATGTTGGCCAGGCTGGGTGCCATGGCAGCGAGGCTGCTGCTATGGTGTGGGATAAATGTCAGTCCTTTTTTAATACCTCATAGTCCACTTCCTTGAGGAGTTTTCTGGAGTGGTTCCAAACTTCAGTTAGTTTTGTTGGTTGTTCTGATTTCTTTTTCCCTGTTGGTTCAGGATCTTGGCTGGGGGGTGGGGGTGCCAAAAGTGCTTGAGGTCCCATTTTCCTTGCCATGCCCTGTCCCTCTTGTGGTAATTTCCTTGTGATGACTTCTCTAGCCATTAGTGATAAGTGTTGTCAGAATGCTGCGAATGAGGGGTTGGTGGGTGGGGTTACTCCCTCACTGGTATGAACTTGATGCTCCCCCTGGGTGTTCTGCACCATGTTGTTGGGGAGAGTACATATTTTGCTAATTTATGGGGAAGGGAGAGTTCCTTGATCCAGTGCCAGTTTATCTAGTACTGAGTGAAAAACATGTTAGGTGAAGTCTCATTTTAGTTGTGGGTTCGACCCTCAGCAACCTATATCAGTTTATAAACACATGCTCCAAAATCACTGCATGTTAAACCTAGTGTAGCATATACATAATAATCATTTGAATTAGTGGCCAAGGTGGCCAGTCCACCCACACAAGGCACCCCGAAGTTCCCTAGGCTACCTCTGGGACAGTAATACGTTCAAATACAAGTCCTCAGTGTAATTCTAAAAATACTACAGCAAAGTACTGACCCAACAACGGGATACATAAACATTACAATGGGAAAGTATTTAGTTAGAGAGAGGTAAAACACCCACTCAAAGAAACACACAGGCAGATCTGACAAAGATACCCCAAAGTGTTGCAGAATTAGAATTGATTATAAACCCTTTAATTACAGCTAGCTAGTCAAAACTGCATGGAAAAGATCCTTCCATGGGGTCTGCTTTTACTTTTAGGAAAATGAAAGTACAGTTGTGTACCTACCATAAATGTAGATGCTCGAGTGTATTCACTGTTGCAGTCATTACACTTGGGTTATCCTGCTGGCAGGCTACCAGCAGTCGGCCTGAATTCCAAAGTCTTGGTCCGGCGTCGGTTGCTGTCGCCTCTTCCCTGACGTCAGTGCAGCAGGGGTATAAAAGATGCAGCCGACGCCATTTTCTTCAGTTTTTCTTGCCCCAGATGTCAGGTGCCCCCAAAAGGGTAGGCTAAAAAATCTGCCAATAAAAGTGCATGCACTAAAATAAACATTACCTTCATCGACAAGCAAATACACCACATAGGTTGTATAGAATAGAGAAGTACAGATAAGTCCCAGCAATGAAAGGGGGATGGTGGGAGGGTAACCTGAACTGCAACAGTGAATACACTCAAACATCTACATTTATGGTAGGTACACAACTGTACTATGTTCATCGTGTTTCACTGTTGCAGTCATTACACTTGGGTTGAATCCCAAAGTTGAGGTTGGGTGGCTGAGCCTAAATAGAATTAGGAGTGGCTATGAGGCCCTGTAGAACTGCAGTGGCAAAGCCTGCTCTGGATTTAGAGTAAAGAGGTAAGTGGTAGTGCTCTGTAAAAGTGTACACTGAAGTCCAAGTTGTAGCCTCCAAAATGTACTTGGTTGGTACTCCTCTGAGGAAGGCTGCTGAAGTGGCTGCTGCTCTGGTTGAATGTGGCCTAATGCCCTTAGGCACTGATTTGTCATGTTGTGAATAGCAGAAACGAATGCAATGGCCTATCCATTTTGAAACAGTCTGCTTTGAGATAGCGTTATCTTGCGATCCTGCAGCATATGCCATTAACAGTTGCTCAGTCTTTCTGAAAGCTTTAGTTTTGTCCAAGTAGAAGCGAAGCTGTCTGTGTATGTCCAAAGAATGCAGAAGTCTCTCCCCCTTATTCTGTGGGTTTGGATAAAAGGTAGGCAAATGAATGGTTTGGTTAAGAGCCACACTGGACACTACCTTAGGCATAAATGTTGGGTTTGTCCTCAGAGAAACCCTGTCCGGATGGAAAATTATAAAATGTTCCACAGCCATTAGTGCCTGTAACTCTGTGACTCTTCTTGCTGAAGTTATAGCTAGGAGCAGAGCTGTTTTCCAGGATAAGAATTTTATCTCAGCTGTATTGGCAGGCTCAAAAGGAGGCAGTGTGAACTTTTCCAAGACAAAATTGAGGTCCCATGCAGGTACTGGCGGTCTCCCTTGGAGGTCTTATGTTTTTGCCCCCTCCAAGGTACTGCCTTAGCAGTGGATGTGAAAAAATAGGTGGGTCCGTATTGTAATGAGCCGAAATGGCAGAGGCATGAATCTTAATTGATGAGAAGGATAGGCCTTTGTCCAGCATCTCAGTTAGGTATTGTAAAATCTGAGGAATATTTGGTACACGCGTGTCAATTCCTTGTGCCTGGTTCCAAGCACATAATCTCTTCCATTTTTCTGCATAAGATTTTCTGGTGCTGGGCCTCCTGGCCTCCAAAATAACATCCATAACTGCTTTAGAGAGAGGTGAGTTCTGAATGGTTACATTATCCGCCATGCAGCCAGATTTAGGGTTCTGAGTTGGCTGTGCAGGATCTGATTGTTTTGTTGGGTCAGTAAATAAGGAATTTGTGGTAATGTTCGGCTGGGCCTTGAGACAAGCTCTTTAGGATTGGGTACCAGTGCTAGCGTGGCCAGTCTGGGGCAATCAGTATCATTTTTGGCTTCTCTTGTCTGACCTTTAGGAGTACCTTGGGGAGGAGAGGCGGTGGAGGAAAGGCATATACTGTAAGGGTTTTCCAGCTGAATGATAGAGCATCTACTTTTCATGCGTGCTTGTGATAAGTCCTTGTGCAGAATCTCTTTAGTTGGCAATTGTGAGGGGAGGCAAATAGATCTATGTCTGGGCATCCCCATTTCCTTGTTATCATGCTGAAGATTTGTGGATCTAGCTTCCATTTGTGAGGATCCATGAGGTTTCTGCTTAGTTCGTCTGCCACAGTATTTGTCTTTCCTGGCAGGAATTGTGCTTGCAGGTGTACTTGATGAGTCAGTGCTGTGTTCCACAAAGTCATGGCTTGTCTGCAGAGGGGGTAGGAATGTGTGCCTCCCTGCTTGTTTATGTACCACATGGCTGTAGTATTGTCCGTCTTTATCAGCAGTTGTCCTGGATGAAGTAGATCCTTGAAGGCTGTTAGGGCATTCTGAACAGCTAGCGTCTCTTTTTGATTGATATGAAGATGCATTTGGCTTGCGGGCCATGTGCCTTGAATACATTTTCCTGCCATGTGGGCCCCCCAGGCATAATCTGATGCATCTGTTGTTAGTGTCTGCCTGACTGTGGGCAAAATGAATGGCTGTCCCCTGTTGTGGTGACAGGCCTGAGCCCACTATCGAAACTCCTGTTGCAGGCAGGGAATTAGGGTAATTAATGTTTCCAGGCTGTGGCAATGTTGAGTCCAAACACTTTTAGATACCACTGTAGTTTCCTCATATGCAGTCTTGCATATGGAATTAGCAGAATGCAGGATGCCATGAAGCCCAAAGCCTGCAGAATTTTTCTTGCAGATAACTGGGTCTTTGCTGCCAACATTTCGAAGTAAGAAGTCAGTTGCCTTTGTTTGTCTGGCGTGAGATAAGCCATCTGGGAAGTTGTATTTAAGCTTGCACCCAGGAATATTATCTCTTGAGAGGGTACTAGTTTTGATTTCTTTTCATTTACTGTGTACCCTAGGCTAATTAGTAATCTTTCTAAAAATGCCAGATGCTTCAGTAGAATGTCCTTGTTCTCTGCTTGAATAAGGCAGTCGTCCAAGTAACAATATATTTGAATCCCTCTTTGTCTGCAAAAAGCAATTATTGGTGCCAGGCATTTTGTGAAGACCCTGGGCGCAGTAGATAAGCCAAAGGGCAGTGCAGAGAATTGGTAGTGCATCAAGCCAGCTATGAATTTGAGGTATCTTCTGCAAGACTGTCTGATTGGGACACGCAGGTATGGCTCTTTTAGGTCCAAAGTTACAAGCCAAGCCTTCTTGCCCAGCATGGGCAGAAGCTGCTACAGAGTCAACATTTTGAATTTTGGAACGTCCAGAAAAGTGTTTAGAATAGACAGGCCCAGTATTGGTCTCCAGGCTTTGTCCTTTCTGGGTACCAAGAAAAGTCTTGAGTAAAATCCTTGTCCCTGCTCTTGCTGTGGTACTCGCTGAATGGCCTTCATGTCCATGAGGGATGAAACTTGTGTTTGTGCCTCTGCCCACTGACTGTGTGGCAGGTCTGGCATACCTTTTGCCTTTGGCAGGGTGTGAAAGTGGAACCTGTAGCCCTGAGACACTATATTCAAGACCCATTTGTCCTGGGTGATCATGTGCCAATTTTGTGAAGAAAGTGCTAGTTTTCCCCCAAGGGGGCTGCCAAAATATAAGTGCTTGGTATTGTAAGAGAAAAGTCAATGGGACTGTTTCCTATATGGCTGTGACTTGTCTTCTCCGCTTTTGGAGGTAGAAGTACCCCATTGCTTAGGCCTGTATGAGCCTTGGGTCTGGGATCTGCCTCTAGGGCGCCTTTATCTGCCTCTTTGTGGCCTGTCTGACACTGGAAAGGACCAATTCTTTGAAGGCCAGTTCCTGCTAAATCTGGGTGGCTGTACCTGTAAGAAATCCTCAACTGTCTGCATAGATTTCGCTTTATCCTCCACTTTCTTCAACACCTCTTCTGCCTTAACACCAAACAAAGTATCATGCTGTAATTGAGCATCCAATAATTTTGCTTTAACATGATCAGGCATAATCTGTTCCTTTAACCAAGCATGCCTTCTAATTACAGAACCCGTAACCGTGGCCCTGCAATAGGCCTCCAGTGAATCAAAACCACATTTCAAAATATGCTTTCCCACTTGTTCAGCTGCATGCAACAAATCCTGCATTTCCTTGTTTTCTTTTCAGAACATTCAGAATTTGTCAACATTTTCTGTTTTAGTAGTGACATTAAGTACTGCTGATATTTAAGCATATGAAACCGACAATTTAGGGCCCTTACAGCCAAGGTAGCAGAAGTGTAAACTTTTTTACCCCATCTGTCCAGTGCCCTTGAATCCCTATCATAGGGGACAGGGTTTTTGCAGTGGAAGCCTTGACCCCTTTGGGACCCTGAGATAAAGTTTCTGGGTCAGCAGCAGGGTTTTTATATAGAAATTTATGAGAATCTGGAACCCTGTAGTATCTATCTGGCTTAACAGGTGCAGGGGGTAAAGAGTCAGGAGACAGGCCAGACTCTGAAAATACATCATCTACAATGTCTAGAACAAGTGGAATAGCAAGAGGTCTGTGCTGAGGTAGTAAAAGAAAGTCTCTGAGCCTTTTCTTAGATTTTGAGTAATCTTGGCTCTCCCAGTGAAAGTGCTCCCTCATGGTATGCAGGGTTTCCCCAAAAGAATAATCCTCAGGAGAAGAGGCTGAAGGAATAGATTCTTCAGCATCAGAATCCTTATAGGGAGGAAGAGAGTATCCCTGTTCAGAAGAGGAGTCGGAGGAAATGGAAACCTGATCTGAAGATTCATAGTCTCTTGCCTAGGCCTCTTATCAGGAGGGGGATGGGCACCCCTGATCAAAGTAATTAGGTCTTCGGCCATTTTAAGCATCTGTTTTTTAGGCATGGAAGTCTGTCCAGGAGAATGCTGTACTTGTTTCTTTGTCTTTAGAGCTGCTTTAGTCTTTGCCTTTGAAGCCGAGGTTGGCTTTACATATAACTGCGTAGGTCTGAAAACACCCTCAGAAGCCGATGCTTGCTCAGCGGCTCCAGACCCATCTGAGGGAATTGTTTCCGAGTGTCCAAAACCTTGAGTATCCAGAGGCCTAGTTGGCTCCACGTGGGAGTCGGAAGCGGCCTGTGGCTCTGAGGTAGCAGGCGTCAGGGGCTGCGAAAGCGCCTCACTGAGAACCAGTGAACGGCCTAGCGGATGCCTCGTCTCGGATGCCTGTCCTTTTCCTTGCGCTTTTTATAAACTCTGGTCGTCAGCTGTTCCGACGGCATTATATAATTAAATCTTCGGCCAAAGTAATGAAGGGCAAAATCGTACCGACGCTTAATACTGCGTTGGTTAAATCTAGCACAAAACCGACAGCTAGCAATGTCGTGGTCAGGGCCTAGGCAAGGAATACAGTAAGAATGAAAATCCTTATGAGGTATTTGCTTCCCACAAGAAATACAATTGTTAACGTTTTCTGACATCGGTCTGGAGCAAGAAAAAAGTTTCCCCATTGGGGTACTTAGCTTTAATGAAGACTTCGGATCTGAAATTCGATTTCGAAAATCTCAGGAGCCGGCCGACTGGCACTTGCAAACTGCTTTTGCTTCGTGCACCACGCGGCAAGAAAGACTGAAGAAAATGGCGTCGGCTGCATCTTTTATACCCCTGGTGCACTGACGTCAGGGAAGAGGCGACAGCAACAGACGCCGGACCAAGACTTTGGAATTCAGGCCGACTGCGGGTAGCCTGCCAGCAGGATAACCCAAGTGTAATGACTGCAACAGTGAAATACGATGAATATCTGCCAATGACACTATAAACAAATTCTCCATGTTGATCTCCTACACACTACTTTATTAAACTAACCATTTTACTGAGTTACGTAATGTTGTTTTTTTAATAGTGACTTGTAGAATTTTTATACATTTGGTATTTTTAAATGCTTAGTATAATTGTAATGGTTTTCTGTTAACAGCCATGTAGAACAGAGTATGTGTGTTGTGTCTTTAAGAAGCATTGCAAGGACTGAACGTGCATATAAATAGCAAGCATGTTCTAGCTTCAGTGCCATTATAATAGCTAGTTTGTTTATAATTTATCTAAGTTAAAGTTATTAAGCCTCAATCCTGATGTGTTTGTATATAATAAAGTTGCCTGAACAGAACCAACGAAGTCTCGTCTATTGTATCCTGATTAGACGAGTGACATGGTGTCAGAACCAGGATTACAGAGACTGATATTCAGAATTATGAGTTGCAGAGATAACGGTGAAGGTAAATTAAGAGAAATGAGCACGAAAAAGAGCCAGAAAAGAACCAAAGGTAATGAAAACTTTAACAAACAGTTTATTTTTATAAAAAAAGATAAAATGGAGCATTACAAGGGCACAAACCGCATTATTAAACAAGTGAAAGGCACAAAAGGTTTATTGATTAAACAAGATGTTTAAGATTATTTGATAAATCGACTGACAGAAAAGCACATAAAGAGGCAGAAATTATCTCAGAATTGCAAAACGAGCATGTTTAAAGCAAAATGGCCATGTTTAGAGTAAAATGGGCACAAGAAAAGTACAGTGGGCATGAAAATAGATTAAATGAGCAAAAGGAATATAATAAGGGCAAAAAAGAGTTACATTAAGTGTAAATAAAGCAAGGCAACTGCATGTTTTTTGGCAAAGTGCTTTGTTTTTGGCATAGCTATGACTTCGTATTGTATTCAGGGCATAATGAGTTATTCGAAGTATCTCAAAGTATGTAAAAGTGCTTACAGTGTGTGCTTATTATTGTGCATTTATTCTGAAGAGTTTGTGTGAAAAGTGTAACTATTTTGTAAAGTGCATTCGAAATACAGCCATTTTGAAAAGTCTCTTGTCCTGGGTGTGTCTATTCGCAAAGCACCTCTTTTACAGTGCTTTTTGTACTGTAAAGAATTATTTAGCAAAGTACCATCATTTTGGGGAAGTCTCAGTGTGCTGTATATTGTTTATTCTCAAAGTGTAATTACTTCAAAATGCTTCTTACTGAGCTTCTTCTGCCCAGTTCATATGCACAGTGCAATTATTTTGAAATTTTCTTACACTGATGAGTTGATTTCTTACTGTACAGTGACTTCAAGAGTATTACAGTGCCTGAGAGACTTATTTCACAAAGTTCAGTTATTCAGAGGCTTGTTGTGGTAATGGGCATAGTTACAAGTACTGGCATAAATTTCTGGGATATGTATGTGTGTATGTTTGTGCATATTTGCAAAACTCTTCACTGGTAAGTGTTATTATGGCAGATGTATTTTGAAAGCCTTCACCACTTACATTTGATCAGAATATTGCAGAGAACTGGAGAATATTTAAGCAAGAGTATGACATTTTTATACAAGCAGCTTATTCTGACAAAGATGCACGCACCAGGGTATTCATTTTGCTAAACCTAGCTGGGTCAGAGGCCATTGAAAGAGAGCATTCATTTGTGTATGCACCAGCATTATATGAAGGAGAAGGTGAAAACCATCATACTGTTGTAGAGGCTGAATCAAGGGAAAACCCCTACTGTTTGAAGTGCAAATTTAGGGAAATGTGTAACCTCCAAACAAATATTACATTAGAGAAGCATTTGTTTTATACAAGAGATCAGAAACCAGGGGAAACTTTTGCAGCTTATATAACTGACCTGAGAAACATGTGTTGCTTTGGTGACTTAAAAGATGAGATGCTAAAGGACAGGCTTCATACCTCTCAGCTGTACAGACTTTCGCAGAATGTCCAGATTTTTGCCACATATTTTTGTCTGTTTCTCATAAAATTGTGTTTTTCTGGCATATTAGTGGCAAATGAAGACTAAAGCAAGAAAATAATGACAGACATTTGAGTTTCAGACTTCATACCCTTCAGAAAATTCATGTGAATGTAAAACCTGTTATTCTATCAACTTTCTAAGTTTGTAAGAGCAATATTTAAAAATTGTTCCAATTTTTGGGTCATTGTCCCATTTTTATTTATGCCTTTGTCCATATTTCTTGCTCTAAGAGGTGGAAAGGTATGGCAGGCTTGTGTGTGACATTAACAGTGCTGCTGTGAGGAAGATTTTGCTTCGTGACAGTGATTTACCATTGAGCAAAGCTACTGAGATTTGTCAAATCAATGAAGTTACAGAAAGGCATACAAGTATGCTTGCAAGTGCTAAGAGTATGGTTTCAACAGGTTCCACAGCAAATGTACATAGCATACAACACATTACAAACAGAAACAGGCCTAAGCACAAGGAAGCCACAGCCCCTGCTAGTTCACCAAGGAAACCACTTAGTCTTCCAGCAAATTCTAAGAAAGCAGCATGCTCAGTGCATTACAAGCGTGAATCAGCAGAACCCAAATCCCGCTTTATTGTTGACTATTGCAATGGTGGTGTCAATCATGAGTCTAAAAGAGAGAAATTTGGTCAGCAATACCACAAGTGTAAAAAATGGAACGATTTGCAAAAGTTTTGCAAATCAAGTAAACCCCACACAGCTATAAAGAAAGGTCACTCAAAAAAGCAAATTGATAAAGTAGACTACAACGCCACTTTCTACATAGATGGTGCATCAGCAATTGATGAAAAGGATGATGCAGTGAATTTGCTAGCAAAGAATGAAGTGTTTTGCACTGTCCAATTCAAAGATAAATCCACTGAGCTCAAGGTAGACATTGGTTCAAAATATAATGTTATGTCAGCAGATACTT
The DNA here is from genome assembly GCF_019279795.1 of Protopterus annectens. Classification (NCBI taxonomy): domain Eukaryota; kingdom Metazoa; phylum Chordata; order Ceratodontiformes; family Protopteridae; genus Protopterus; species Protopterus annectens. The sequence goes on from NC_056735.1 coordinate 1,228,956,237, forward strand.
TTGTGAAAGTGAGAGCTAATGAACAACTCAATGTGGTCAGTTGTGCAAAACTTGGTTGCTTATGGAAGTGAAGAAACTCAAACCAAAGCCTCAGTAGTACTTCCATATTCTTTGGCTAAGAACTGTTACAGCTTGTTATTCTATGTAGTCCAAAGACCTATGCTGTCATTATTGGGTCTCAGAGACAGTTTGAGAATGAATTTGCTTTCTTTTACCCAAGAAGTTAATCATATATGCACATCTCCTAGTTCCAATTTCACTGAAGCCATTTTCTCAGAGTATGCTGATGTTTTCGATGACAAGTTGGGCAAACTTCCAGTTGTGTATTCTATGAAATTAGACCCAGAGGTCTCTGACAGCTATGCAGGATAAAGTTGAAGTTCAGTTGGATAAAATGGTGCAGGAAGGTGTAATTTGTCAGTTACAGAACCAAGTGAATCGGTAAAGTCCATGGTAGCAACCCACAAGAAAAGCTAAGATGAAATCAGAATATGTATTGACCCAAGAGATTTGAACACAGCATTTAAGAGACCGCATCATCCAATGCATACAGTCGAAGAAGTCACAGCTCTAATACCGACTGACACTGTTTTTTCTGTCTTGGACGGAAAAAGTTCATTTTGGCAAGTGATGTTTCAGTGCAAGTCCTCGTTACTGATTACTTTCAGTACCCCGTTTGTCAGACACAGATTCCTCAGAATGCCATTTAGAAGAAATTCTGCAAGTGAAGTCTTTCAGTGTACAAATGAGCAAATTTTTTCAGGTTATCCTTGTGCCATAATAGTAGATGATTTATTGGTTGGAGGCAATGGTGAAGCACAGCATGACAAAAACCTTAGAAGAGTTCTAGACAGAGCACATGAAGTGAATTAAAGCTCAACCCTCCAAAGTGCAAATTCAGAATACTAGAAGGTACATATATAGGTCATTTATTTATGTGAAGCACAGCATGACAAAAACCTTAGAAGAGTTCTAGACAGAGCACATGAAGTGAATTAAAGCTCAACCCACCAAAGTGCAAATTCAGAATACTAGAAGGTACATATATAGGTCATTTATTTACCAGCACTGGCTTTCAACCAGACCTGTCCAAACAAGCAGTCATTCTTGAGATACCAGCACCAGATAATGTTCAGGCTCAACAATGTTTTCTTGGTATGGTCAACTATTTAGGGAAGTTTATACCAGACTTCAATGAGTTGACAGCACCTTTGAGAGAGCTGACTCGCAAAAATGTTACATGGTCTTGGCTGGAACAGCACCAGAAAGCATTTGAAGACCTTAAGCAGAACATTACCACCCATCTACATTAGGATACTATGAAGTCAATGAACCAGTAATCCTTTCCTGTGATGCTTAAAAATAAGGTCTTGGTGCAGTAATTCTTCAAGACCAACCCAGACAATGTTCCTGTTGAACATGTCTTAACTTCTACTTCCATTCCTGACCGGACTGTTGAACATTCAGCAGAGACAATCACAGTTGTTAAATCTGATTCTAATTTCTATGTCACACGATTTGGTCATATTTCCAGACCTAGTGTGAAATACACAGTGACCGGGACTTGATTGTATATATGTGGTACTTAGTTCTATATAACTGCATGACAAAGAATTATTTATATTGATTGCATGTCAATTAATGTCAACATTGCATGACTTATTTCTCAAAGAGGAAAGATGTAGAATAGAGTATGTGTGCTGTGTCTTTAAGAAGCATTTCAAGGACTGAAAGTGCACACAAATAGCAAGCACGTGTTAGCTTCCGTACCATTTTGACAGTGCAGCCAGAGAGTGAGCATGTACGAGTGTAATAGCTAGTATGTTTATACGTTTATCTAAGTTAAAGTTATTAAGCCTCAATCCTGATGTGTTTGTATATAATAAAGCTGCTTGAACAGAACCCACAAAGTCTCATCTAGTACATCCTGACTAGACAAGCGACAAGCCACTGGTTTACTTTTCAAAATAAGTAATATATTTTTAAACAGCATTGGAGGCAAGGCATGGCCAACACTCCCCCCACCCCAACCCCTGGAGCAAAACCACTCCCAGGGGAATGTCCACAGCAGAGTGAAGCCCCTACTTCTTCCCAGTAAATACCCACTGTAACTCACTCTCTCCATGCACATCTAAGCAGCGCTCATCTGCTGAATAAAGAAGCTTCTGTTTACCCACAGTTTGGTGAGGCTGTTTATTTTTTTTTTTTCGTGAAAATGGATGAGGGCTAGAGAATCCCTTACAAAATCTGGAGGAGGAGGGCTAGAACATCTTAGAGATTTCCTTTTACCAGCTTACACCTTTCATCACTCTTTCTGACAACCTCTGCAGCAGAAGAGCCAAAAGCTAAATTGCCATCCAAAGCAGAAATTAAAATCTCATTTTTCACATTTGTTATGTTTTGACAATGCAGCCAGGCAAACCATTTCAAAACAGTACCAGTGACCATAGCCACTGAAAAAGTATCAGCTGAGTAATACAGACACTGCAAAGAGTTGTGACTTAAGTATGAACCTGACAATTCAAAATTCTGAAAAATCAAAGTTGTTGAGGCATACAATTTTCCCCATAATTTTTCCATCCTTGTCAAAAAGAATTGGAATTAAAAAAGAAGTTATGTTTCAGAATGACGTTCCATGTTTGTTGTCCATCTAGCCTTCATTCTTGCTGGTTGGGTTTGGAGCTGAGAATCGGTTTCAACTCTACCTACACTAAAGCTCGAGAGCTTCCACTGGCTCGAGGCAATACCCTATCCCATCATGCTTCGGGGGATTACCCAGATCCTGTTTGCAAATACTGTAAAGAGCAACAGCTATTAACACAACATAGTACATACATAAACATGTGTCAACTAGGACTAAGAAGGAAATCAAAGAACATAAGTTCCAAACTGACAGAAGCCTCTCAATCCTCCAGGAGCGAAGGTTGGTGGAAGAAGGGTGGGATGCAAGAATGAAGGCAAGATGGACAACAAAGATGGAACGTTATGGTGAGTACATAACTTCTTTATGTTATGTTGTCCTATCTCGCCTTCATTCTTGCTGGTTGGGACAGCGTCCCTAGCACCTTCTTTCTTGGGTGGCTCAAGGGAACAAACTCTTCAGAACAGTGGATCCAAATGAAGCCCTGTTCCGGGAGGCCAAATCTACTTTGTAATGAGTGATAAAGGTATGAGGTTTTACCCACGTCACTGTAGCACAAATTGCATCCATAGATAGTCTAGCTTGAAAGGCAAATGAGGTTACCGTGGCTCTTGTTGAATGACCTTTTATTTTTTCAGGCACTTGTCTGTTTTGGGAAGTACATGAATAGGAAATGGTATCAGTAAGCCACTTTGAGAGAGTGACCTTTGATATTGTGGTGCCCTTCTTTTTATCTGAAAAGGAAATGAATAGCTAATCAGATTTCCTGAATCCTTTGGTTCTGTCCAGATAGAAGCTTAACTGCTTGTCTATATCTAACTGTTGCAATTTACATTCTGCCTTGTTGCCACAGTTTGGGAAGAAAACCGGCAGAGCAAGATATTGATCCAAGTTTTCTTCAGAGCAAACTTTGGGTAAGAATCATGGATTAGTTCTCAGGGAAACTCTGTCTCTATGGAAAACCAAGTTGGGGGGGGGGGTGTATAGACAATGCTTGGAGTTCTGACACCCACCTAGCTGTTTTCCACGTTGAAACATCAGATGACAGGATGAAGCCGGTTCATATGGTGGCAGAATTACAGTGGACAATACCAAATTCAGGTCCCAAGGGGCTGGTGGTTCTTTTACTGGAGGCATAAGCAAAAAGGTGCCTCTCAAAAAGGCTTTGCACAGTCTATGGGACATGATTTTAAATCCCATTTCTCCAATATAGTAGTTTGATATAGCAACGAAATATACACCAGGATCTTTATTAAATAAAGCTTTCGGGTCTACACCCTTCATCAGTATAACTTCCTCCTGATTTCAGACCTGTGTTCCACCATTCTCTCCCTCAATTTTCTTATAGTTTTGCCTACATAGAATGAGGTGCAACACACACAAGTAGCCAAATATACTACTCTCTCCTCATTACAAGCAGTAATTGTTCTCATGCTAAATGTCTCATTAGTTATAGGATGTGTAAATGTAGCATCACCTGTATAAATGTCATTGCAACAAGGTCTGAAATCAGGAGGAGGTTGCCCACCAATGCCTTAAGTAAACATATATTGGATGAAGGCGTGGGACATACTTTTAGATTTAGGGTCATTTGTAAGGGTAGGTTTGAGGAAGGGTGACATTAATAATTTATTGGAATTGAAAGAACTAGAATGGATTATTAGACTTCAAGCTGATGTAGCCCCAGGCCTAAATAATTCAGTTAGTCTAAAGCCCGTTCTGGCTAAAAGACAGAGAGAAGTTTTATAAGTTTAAGTTTTAATTATTAATTTTTAAGTATGGTGTATGTGATCCCATATGAAACAGTATAAAATTGTTTATTTATAAAAATATATATGCTTTATAGATGTGATTTTTTATGTGCTACTTTGCATATATTTATTGATTCATTGTAGCTTTAAATTTTTATTGTTAGGTGGGTTGGGTTGAAGCATGTGACTCTATGTTCTCCTATTTAAATGGTGATTTTTTTATATGTTAAGTTATACTGATGAAGGGTGTAGACCCGAAAGCTTTATTTAATAAAGATCCTGGTGTATATTTTGTTGTTTTATTCAAGCAGTTGCAGTAACACCTATTGCTGAGTTTGATATAGCAGCCAACTGAACTTGTATGGTAGTCGCTGCTGCACCTTCAATAAAGAGTTTAGCTAAAAAGTCTAAAACAGAAGTTACAAGGACCATGAAAGGATCAATGTCATTGTTGAGAGCCCAACAAGAAAACCTCTTCCATTTGCTAGCATAAAGCTTTCTAGTTGGCATCTTGTGAGATGAGATCAGAATATGTTTCACAGCAGGAGATATATCCGGAAGCCTGGCTAGGAGTGGAAGTGAAGCAGCCAAGCTGTCAGTTTGAGGATTTTGAGCGAGGGATGCAGGGTCCCTGATGGATGAGTCAGGAGGTCTGGAACTGGGTCCAGAATCCACGGATCCTCTTGTAGATGGGGCCATAGAAGGGGAACCAAATTTGTCAAGGCCAGTATGGGGCAATGAGTATTAACCTGCGTCTCAATGTGTTGGCTTTCTGAAAGACTTTGGAGATCAAGGGAAATGGAGGGAAGGTATAAAGGAGACCCGGGGGCCAACCGTGTAAAGTGCATCCCTTGGTGACTCCCCTGGAGGGGGGATTAGGGCAAAGTAGCTGATGCATTTGGCATTCATGGACGTGGCAAAAAAGGTCGCAGCAAGGCTGGCACCACTTGCGAAAAATCTGTTTTGCAGTTTCCTGTTTCAGGGACCACTCGTGAGGCATTAGAATAACTCTGCTGAGTTTGTCTGCAATCATGTTGGATCTCCCCGGGATATGCGTTGGTATTAGAAAGCGTTGGGAAGAGACTGCCCACTGCCATACTCTTTCAGCCTCTCGACATAGGGGGCTAAGATCTGGTTCCTCCTTGTTTGTTCATATACTACCCGACTGACATATTGCCTGTCTGGATTGCAATCGTTCCTAGTGGAAGGGAGTCGTGAAATGCATGTAATGCTAACAGCACTGCTCTCATCTCTAGGACACTGTTATGCAAGTGGTTCTCATATTCCTGCTAAACTCCTTGGACTGTCTTCCCCAGATAATGCCCCCCCCCCCACCCTATCTGAGATGCGTCTGTGGTCACTGTAGCTACTGGTGGAGGGAGGATGATCTGTCTGCCCAGAGTCACCTGAAAAGAATGAAACCACCAGTGGAGGTCTCTCTTGCATGACTCCATTATGATAATCTTGTGGGACATGGGCACTTCCTGCATGGACCACTGGGTGAAAAGCAACCACTGGAGAACTCTCATGTATAAGCATGCGAGCGGTACCAAGATTATCGCAGCCACCATGATACCCAAGATCTTTAAAACAACCTTTGCCAGTACTTTCTTCTTTGTGAGGATGCTCTGTGCTTGTTGGCGTAGGGTTTGTATTCTGTTGGGAGGAAGTTTGGCTACCATTTCTCTTGTGTTTAAGTCTGCTCCTATACAATATGCTGTGATGGCAACAAGGCAGACTTTTCAAACTTTATTGTAATGCCTAGCTGAGAACAAAGGTGAATGGTGGTGTCTCTTGCTCTGGTAAGTAGATGCTCAGTGGTGGCAGTCAGGAGCCTGTCGTCCAAGTATGGAAACACCCGGAATCCTAGACGCCTCAAGTAAGCCGTGACTACTGCCATGCATTTGGTGAACACTCTGGGGGCTGTAGTGAGACAAAAGGGCAGAGCTCGGAATTGGTAATGACTGGCACCCAGCCGAAAGTGTAAGTGACTTTGGGATCGCCTGTCTATCTATATATGGTAGTACACATCCTGGAGATCTATCGAGCACATCCAATTGTCTTTCCCTAGAAAGGAAGTATAGAATGCAGTGTCACCATCTGGAACTTTGATTTTTTTTTACAGACTTGTTTAGTCTGCTGAGATCCAAAATGGGCCTCCAGTCCCCTGCCTTTTTTGGAACTAAAAAGAACTTTGAGTAAGTTCTGGATCGGATTTGGTCTGCGGGGACTTCTTGGATGACTGTTTTTCTAGCAACCTTTGAATTTCTAAGGTTGCTTGGTCCCTATGATTGGGTGGAACATCTGGGACTGACCTTTTTTCTGAAGGGGGAGAGGAAAAGTGTATACAGTAGCCTCTGAATATGACAGTTTGTACTCATTTGCATTTATGTTTAGCCAGGCGTTTGGATACCCTGACAAGCGACCCCCGACTGCCTCCAGAGGTGGACAGGTGGGGCCCCTTTCAGGAGCGCTGGAAGAGCCTACCAAGGAATGTATTCCTTTCACCCTGATTTTGTGGACCCTCTCTGCCATGAGGTTGGCATCTTCCATTGCTGTTTCCCCCTCTGCCCCTGGGGGAAGAATCACCACGTGCATCCGGAAAGGCTCTTTGGGACTTATGGAACCACATCCTCCCCCCTTCTGGACTTTGGAGTAAGGCCTGCTAGGGAGGGAAAATGGACTCCCACGGCAGAGAAAGTCTTTCCCGCTTGCTTCCACCTGGTCAGAGTCTCTTTCATTTTTGGTCGGAACAAGGATGAGCCATCAAATGCGGCGTTGATAAAGAAAGACTTGAAGGGCTCTGCAAACTTGCATAAGCGCATCCAGGAATGCCTGCTTAAGGAGATTCCAGTACCCGCTGCCTTAATCGCTCCATAAGCCGCATAAGAGATAAGCCGCATGGAGGAGTTTACCAAAGAATTTAAGGGAGAAAGCTGAGAGATCACCTTGTCTGAAACCTCCGCAGCTGTAGAACCTTGGAGGACATCTCCCAACTCCTTCAGAGATCCTTCTGAAGTCTGGTAAAATGGGTGAAGTAGTTCAGTGACCTGAAGGTAAAGGCTGCTGACGAGAACATATGCGTTCTGTACCTGTCCATCGTACGAGATTCTTTATTCAGCGAATGGTAGATGAGGACATCTCAGGCAATTCCTTTTTGGTGGCCACCACCACCACCACCACCATAGCATCTACTGGGACACCTTTTGTAAGTAATTCCTTGCCAAAGGGTGATGTAATAAACTTATCTGGCCTCCTCGGAACAGGTCTCACAGACTCTGGAGAGCCCCACGCCTTCCGACTGACTACATTCAGGAGCTGGTCGAAAGGCGGAGTCACCCAAGAGGTGGAAGGGCGAGACCCAAAAGCCTACAGGGTACACGGACTGATCCTCAGAAGGGTTGATGGGCTTCCAGCCACCTCTCTGCTTAAGGATCTCTAGGATGTCCGCAAAGGAGACATCCTTAAAGGGTGACCGTGGTGATCCTTCTGAATCATCGAGGTCCATGTCTGAAGTGATGGACTCCTCAGGGGAGTCTAGATGTTTCTTCTTTCATGTTCTCTTCTGATGGGCCTCCTCAGAGGGGTGCTCCAGGGAGGTTTCAGGAGAGAAGGATGCACCCAATAGGGCGTCCTGGGACTTCGGGTCTCCACTCTTGGGAGGGAGAGGTGGTACAGAGTCAGACTCTGGTGCTTTTGAGGGATGAGTGTTTGGATCGGAGAGTGGAGCCATCTGGGGTGACAGCACTCTCATGAGCTCAAAAGCACCATGGCCCAACTGCAAGGGGGCTCCTGGCTCCAAAGAACCTAGAGACACCCCCTGAATCAAGGCAGTGGACTCCGAGGCCGATGTAGGTGCCGAGCTCACCTGCGCCGAAGCCCCGAGAGGGAGAATTGGTTTGGACAACTGTCCAATCTGGCTCTACTCCCTGGACGTGATGGGCGAGCGTCAGCCCCTAGACCCCTCAATAAACAAAGGCACCGAGGAGGTCAGACCAGAAATCGGGACCAAAGAAGCCAGAGTGGATCTCAGCCCTGACGGTTCCACTACGATCAAATCCAAACACTCCGTCTCCAAAGCCACCACATGGGTCGGAGGAGGAATCAAAGAAGGGGAAGTGGCAGTTGTCGGACCCGAATCCTTCTGGGCTGGAATTTTGGCCAGCGCCAGAGTCTGTAACAACCACTTGACTACCCGCTCCATATAGTCACCCAAGAGACTCCTGGAGGACCGAGAGGACAGGGCCGGGGATTTAATGGACTGTAAAATAGGCGAGTGTAAGACTGAGAAGACCGGTTCCAGGACTGGGGACCAGCTCCATATGCCATACTATGTCGGCTCCAAAATGACCAGCGGAGCCTTCGGGTCTGTTGGTGGATCCTTAACCTGCTTTTTTGACAGTTCAGATTCTGGAGCAGTGGAAGCAGATCTCTTTCAGGACTTGTCAGATCTAGGGGATTGAGATTGGGGAGGAGATTTGGATGAACTCTGTTTTCCTTCTAAAGCCTCAGAGGAAGGAACCTTCAGAAATCCCCTAACAATCAATTTATTTTTTCTCTCTAACAAAACCCTGGCACTGAAAGTGTGGCAGAAAGAGCAGGACTCCTGCAGATGGACCACACCCAAACAATACACACAACTAGTGTGTCCATCTGTCAGGGTCATGTTTTGGCTGCAACAGTCACACTTCTTGAAGCCCGAAGACTTGACTTCTTTAGAATCTTTGGACATAACTAACCTACTAGTTCTACAATCAACAACAAACAGTAACACAGAAACCTTTTTTTTTTAAACAGAACACAAATAACCAACTAGGGAGACTAGAGGAGAAGTCTCTAACTCAAACGACAGTCTCCTCTAGCCAGAGGAGATGTCCCTAACTTAACTGGCTACTTGTCTAAGAGAAAACGACAGGGAAGGGAGAAAAGCCTTCTAATTTAAACGGGTGGAAAAAGAGTTCTCTAACTTAAACAAACTCCTTATGCTATAGAAGGGGGTGACAGGATAGCTTAATATAAAATATCAACAATAATTCTCTACCTCAAAAACATTGAAGCCGGGATAGGGAAAAGGTAAAGGCCTAGCGAAAGTATGACGGCTAACAGCAGCAGTAACACCAACAATGCGAGAAAGTCACAAATACAGAAGTAAACACTACTAGAGAGACAGAACAAAAGCACTCTAAGAATTTAGGACAAAAATAGAATAAATGAGGAAAAAAGATTCCACTTAGCCTGAGCCTAGTAGGAAGCACCCAATCTAGTTTAGTGGCAAACGAGATTTGGGTAATCTCCGTAAGCATGATGGGAAAGGGTACTGCCTCGGGCCAGTGGAAGCTTTAGTACAGGCAGAGTCAGAACTGATTCTCGGTTCCGAACCCAACCAGCAAGAATTAAGGCAAGACAGAACAACATAACAGCAAATGTTTAGCAGCAGTAGGATTAACTATTGCTGGGTTAGGTTATGGAGGAGTGCATAAAAACTTAAAATAGTGAGGAACTTAATAAATTTTATCTGCCTTTTTAGATGCAGCAAGCTGGCAGCCACAAAAATTGCAGGCAGTGAGACACACATCCACCAAAGCTAACAGTACTGGAGGAATGGGTGAAGGTTTTGGAGATTCATTCTGCAACAGCTCAACAGTACTTTGAAAGACTGGGAAACCTTAGTTCTCCCGCTGAAAACAGTGGCACATCCAAGAAAGAGTCTCAAAGAACCCCCTTCACAGGAAGAATCAGAAATCGAGTTCTCCTCTGAGTCTGAATCATAAATCTGAGGAGAAAAACCTGCATCTTTCCCTTCATCTTCCTATCATACTTGAATCCTGAACCTCCTCTGGAAAAGAGGCTCCCTCTTTCTTTTACCAGAAACCATGTTATATGAAAGATCAATTGCCTGAATTAAACCCTTAGCCAGACCTGTAAACTACTCCTACCTAAGGAAATTCGAGGAGTACATACATGCTTAATTCTGATTCTTCTTGACAGGAAAAAATGAGACAACAGTGCTTTTAAAGGCATCAGCAGCTATTCCAGAGATGCGCACAATATTCTGACTAAACAGGGAAGTCTTTCCTGTTTCATCTCCCAGGATGGATTTGAGCCTCTCTCCCTTGCCCACTGATGGGACCCCTAAGAGCCGCACAGGATGTGATTAACCCCTGGTCCATAGTGGTTGTAGGTGGTACAAAAGAGGGATCCTGGTTAAAAGACAGGTGAACTAAGGAACCATCTTTGGTCACAGCAGAGACATAATCTATGGCTGAGGCAAACTGCTAGCCTGTTGTGGTGTCAAAGTCTGTTTGCTTAACTCTCTCTTTAAAGGTGGACAGAGGACTGACTGGGGGACTGGTAGTGTGTTTCATGGTCAAGCCAAAAATGGTACCTCTTTCTGGAAGAAAACAAGTATCATAAACCAGAAAAAACTTTAAAGTCATTAAAAGTAATTTTTTCTCAAAAAAGCACAGTAAAAAATATTTTAAAACACTTTGCTAGCACTAAAAAGTAAAATAAGCACAATTTCTCCACTGAAAAATGTTTTTTTCAACTACTTTAAACAACTTTTAAACTGTCATGAAAAAGTGCACTCCCATTTAAAAGTACAGTTAAATCTCGTGACAGGCAGTTAAAACATGAACTCTTAGCTAAAAAAAAAAAAACAGAAATACATTCTTAAGCAGGGAAGTACATTAAAACAATGAATATTTTTAGTGGAAAGATTTTTCCCCAAAGGCAGCTTATCTGCCCAGCAAAGGAATAGCATAAGCTGACCACTGACCCTTAAAAGCCTGCAGGGAAGCTCTAAACAGCTTGGAATCTAAACCAGTCTTTTTAGCCAGCTCGGCTTAACTACCAGTTTGGGTGTGTGGAAGGTGCCCTTAAGCTTTGGGGGGCTGTCCGGTTGTTATATCCTATGCAGGATGTAACTAGCTGTTATATGTTCTGCAGGCTGCAACACATACAGCTAAGGACATTGTGATAGTGATCAATATGATGAACATTACAGTAACAGAAGTTGTTTATTAATGTTAAAAAATGCCAATTATCCATTAAGAGGGGAAAACAAAATTCTACCTTCTAGCAAAGGTAAACCTCAGGCATTTCAGTAGAGAGTTTTTGCTGGGATTCAAGCAATATCTTCAGAGATCGAGATGAGTTAAGTACTCAGCTTACTTGTACAATAGTAGGGTCCAGCTTGTAAATGAATGCAATGGTACTGTTGCACTACTGTCCGAACAGCTTAAGTGAGACACAGGCTTTGTCATGTATGCTGTGTCTGAAAACCTACCTCAAGGAGGTGACATTTCAAGACTACTAAGCCAATAAAAACTGGCAATGCTGCAACTGGCAATACCTGGAACATTCACAAAGGGCAAAAAAGGTGAAAAATAGGGCAGTTAGTTCAGGGCAAAGTTCTGTTTACTGTTATATGGCAAGCAGCAGCTGAAGTCACCAAGGGACAAAAGAACAATTTTCTGAAGCAGCAAAATTCAACCTACATTTAAAAGACTGACAAAATCATACTTGTTCTGCGACTACAAGACAATACCTTCAAGCTGGAATATGGTTTCTTTAATACAAATTCAGTGTGGCAAGAGAGACCTTAAATGCTTTCTGCATCCCTCAAAAGGCTGTTATTTCTATTTAAACTGTCTTTTTTTCTTGACATATTCACATTAAATGACAAAACAGGTGATGGCAAATGCATATACATACACAGACATAAGGTATAGTTGCGTACAATCTTACCATAATGGTAGATGTTTTTCTCTTCACTGTTGCAGTATTCATTACAAGAGGAATCCCCTGCCGTGGGTGGTCCGACGTCCGGCCAGTATACCAAAGCTTTTAGGTTGCTTTAAGGTTAGCTGTACATCACACATACTCTCCTTGCATAGTGTAGGGCATAAAGGTAACGTACAGTCGTACCATCCTCAGAAAGTACAGTTGTGTACACTTACCATAAATGTAGATGTTCGAGTGTATTCACTGTTGCAGTCATCACATTTGGGTTATCCCTGTCAGGGTAGCCCTCGGCCGGCCTGAATACCAGAGACTTAGTATTTCTGCATCGGTTGCTGTCGCTTGAGGACTAACATCACGTCGTCAGTGGTATAAAGGAAGGCATCCGACACCATTACATCAGTTTTTCTTGCCCTAACCTGTCAGGAGCCCCCAAGGTAGGAGGCCAGGCTCTGGTGGTAGAACCACACCAGTGGAAAATAAATACCAATATGTCCCTTGTAAGGAAAGGGGAACAACAAGAGAAAAAAATGAAGAAAAAGGGATGGAGGGAGGGAAACCAGGACTGCAACAGTGAATACACTCGAACATCTACATTTATGGTAAGTGTACACAACTGTACCATGTTCTTCGTGTTTCACTGTTGCAGTCATCACATTTAGGAAGATTCCCAAAGTTGAGGAAATGGGTGGAGTCAGGCCAGGAAGCTAGGGGCTGGCTAGCATGCCCTGCAAGACTGCTGAGGCAAACCCTGCCCTGGATTTGGAGAAGAGAGGCAGGTGGTAATGCTTGGCAAAAGTATGAAAAGATGTCCAAGTAGCAGCCTCCAGGATGTCCCTGGTGGGGACTCCTCTGAGGAAAGCTGCAGAGGTGGAGGCTGCACTGGAGGAGTGTGTCCTAATGCCCTTGGGGGAGGCTTACCATGCTGTTTGTAGCAGAAATGGATGCAGTGTGCTATCCATTTGGAAATGGTTTCCTTGGAGACGGCTTTGCCTTCTGCCCCTGAAGCAAAGCTAACCAGCAATTGATCAGACTTACTGAAAGGTTTAAGTCCTATCCAGATAGCATCTAAGCTGTATGTGCACATCTAGATAGTGCAGAATCCTCCCCCCCTGTTTGGGGGGGTTAGGAAAGAAGGTGGGAAAATGGATGGATTGGTTGAGAGCCACATTGGACACCACCTTGGGCATGAAGGATGGATTAGTTCTAAGGGATACCCTGTCTGCATGGAACATGATGAGAGGTTCCACAGCCATGAGTGCTTGCAGCTCAGAGACTCTTCTGGCTGAAGTGATGGCCAGGAGGAAGGCTGTCTTCCAGGAGAGAAATTTTAGCTCTGCAGAAGAAGCTGGTTCGAAAGGGGGCAGGGTGAGATTTTCCAAGACAAAGTTAAGGTCCCAAGCTGGTGTTGGTACCCTTCTGGGGGTGCTCAAGTTGCTAGCCCCTCTGAGGAACTGTTTAATCAGAGGGTGTGAAAAAAGAGGCTGCTCAGTGGGAAAATGAGCACAAATAGCAGAGGCATGAATTTTTATAGAGAAGAAAGAGAGACTACTGTGTAGTAGGTCTGCTAAGTAATCCAGGATGAGAGGGATGGAGGGCTGCGACGTATTAGCCCCCTTAGTCTGTATCCAGGTGCAGAACCTCTTCCATTTATCTGCATAAGACTTTCTGGTGCTAGGGCATCTGGCCTCTCGGGTACCATCCAGAACCTGTTTACTGAGGATGGCAGATTGGTCAGGGGTTAGGGTATACGCCAAGCTGCCAAACTGAATGTCTCCAATTGGGGGTGCATGAATTCCCCTTCCCTCTGGGTTAGGTGGTTTGGAATCTGAGGAAGATTCCATGGAGGCAGCGGGGACAGGCTGCACAGCAAGGAGTACCAGTGCTGTCTGGGCTAGTCTGGAGCTATGAGAATGGTCCTTGGTTTTTCCTCCCTTATTCTTAGCAGCACCCTGGGAATGAGAGGTAGGGGAGGAAAGGCATAGACCGAGAGGTTTACCAAGGAGAAGGACCGGGAATCGACTTTCCAAGCCATGCAGTAATGTTCCCTGGTGCAGAATTTGCTGAGCTGATGTTTGGTGTGGGAGGCAAAGAGGTCGATTTCCGGGGTTTCCCATTTCTAAGTTATTAAGAAGAAGGTGTTTCTGCTGAGCAGCCACTCGTGGGGGTCCAAGAGCTTTCTGCTTAATTGGTCTGCCAGGGAGTTGAGACAGCCTGGCAGGTATTGTGCTAACAGGTGTATCTGCATGGAAGAGGATGTGAACCAAAGAGTCATGGCCAGCCTGCACAGTGGGTACGAGAGTGTCCCTCCCTGCTTGTTGATGTACAACATCACAGTGGTGTTGTCTGTTTTGATCAGGAGAACCCCTGGAGAGAGAAGGGGTTTGAAAGCTATCAAGGCCTGCTGCACAGCCATCATCTCTTTTTGACTGATGTGCAGGGGGAGTTGCTGGGGGTTCCAGTGGCCCTGTATGCACCTGCCGTCCAGGTGTGCACCCCAAGCGTAGTCAGATGAGTCTGTGGTGAGGATCTGGGCAGCGGGGTGTGGGGAGAAGGGCAGTCCCTTTTTGTGGGAGCAGGCTGTTGCCCACCAAAGAAATTCCTTCCTCAGGCAAGGAATAATAGGCAGAAGAGTTTCCAGATCTTGAGAGCGTTGATACCAAAGGCTCTTTAGGTACAATTGAAGTTTCTTCATATCTAGTATGGCATAGGGAATGAGGATTATGCAAGAGGCCATGAACCCCAGGGCTTGCAGGATTTTCCTTGCAGAAAGCTGGGGCCTGATGGCCAGTTGAGAGAAGTAAGCTGATAGGAAAATTTGTTTCTCTGGTGTAAGGCATGCCATCTGGGATGCTGTGTCCAGACTTGCTCTCAGGAAGATTATCCTTTTGGTGGGTACCTGTTTGGATTTCTTTTTGTTGATTGTGTACCCTATGGAGGTTAGTAGGTCCTTTATAAAGGCCAGGTCTTTGGGCAGCCTTGCCTGGCTGTCTGCCTGAATAAGGCAGTCGTCTAAGTAGGGGTAAATTTGAATATTTCTTTGCCTACAAAAAGCAATGGCCGGAGCCAGGCATTTTGTGAAAACTCTGGGAGAAGTAGATAAGCCAAAGGGAAGTGCAGAGAAAGTACAGTTGTGTACACATACCATAAATGTAGATGTTCGAGTGTATTCACTGTTGCAGTCATTACATTTGGGTAATCCTGCTGGCAGGTTGCCCTCAGTCGGCCTGAATTCCAAAGTCTTGGGTCCTGCGTCGGCTGCTGTCGCCCCTTCCCTGACGTCAGGTAGTCAAGGGTATAAAAGTAGCAGCCGACACCATTTTCCTCAGTTTTTCTTGCCCCAGATGTCAGGTGCCTCCTAAAAGGGTAGCCAAAATTTATATATATATAAAAATACATACACCAATAAAAACTTTACCTTCATCTACAAGCAAATGCACCACATAGGTAGTATAAATCAGAGAAGGAAAGAAAGGTTCCAGCAGAAAAAAGGGGGATGGAGGGTGGGTAACCTGGACTGTAACAGTAAATACACTCGAACATCTACATTTATGATAAGTGTACACAACTGTACTATGTTCTTCGTGTTTCTCTGTTGCAGTCATTACATTTGGGTAGAGTCCCAAAGCTACGGTTGGGAGGCTGGAGCTAAACAGCATTAGGAGAGGCTATGAGGCCCTGCAGAACTGTAGTGGCAAAGCCTGCCCTGGATTTAGAGTAGAGTGGCAGATGATAGTGCTTTGTAAAGGTGTGCACTGAACTCCAAGCAGCAGCCTATAAAATGTCTTTGGTTGGTATTCCCCTGAGAAAGGCTGCTGAGGTGGCTGCAGCTCTGGTTGAGTGAAGCCTAATGCCCTTAGGCACTGGATTACCATGGTGTAAATAGCAGAAACGAATGCAGTGGCCTATCCACTTTGAAATAGTCTGCTTTGAGATTGCCTTTCCTTGTGATCCTGCAGCATATGCCACTAGTAATTGCTCTGTCTTCCTGAAAAAGTACAGTTTTGTACCTACCATAAATGTAGATGTTCGAGTGCTAATACAGCTGCAGTCATAACAGATGGGTTCTCCTGCCGTCAGGCGGGTCCTCGGTCGGCCGAATTCCAAAGTCTAGGTCCGGCGTCGGTTGTCGTCGCATCTTCCCTGACGTCAGTGCGACAGGGGTATAAAGGAACCAGCCGACGCCATTTTCTTCAGTTGTTCTTGCCCCAGATGTCAGGTGTCCCCAGAAGGAAGGCAATACATAAATTTGTGTAATAAAGCAATGCAAAATAATCAAAATACAGTAGTTGCAAGCAAATACACCATAAATGAATACCCCAATCAGGTTGTATGAGGAGGTGTTAGCCAATAGGCCTGTCCCAAGAGGGGAAGGAGGGAGGGAAACCTGGACTGCAGCTGTATTAGCACTCGAACATCTACATTTATGGTAAGTAGAAAACTGTACTATGTTCATCATGCATACAGCTGCAGTCATAACAGATGGGTAGAATCCCAAAGCTAAGAAAGGGGTGGTAGGCACTAGGTGGAACTAGGAGGAGCCAGGATGCCCTGCAAGACTGCAGTGGCAAAGCCTGCTCTAGTTTTGGAGTATAATGGTAGGTGGTAGTGCTTGGAGAAGGTATGCACAGAACTCCAAGTGGCTGCTTCCAAAATATCTTTGGTAGGAACTCCTCTGAGGAAAGCTGCAGAGGTAGCTGTGGCCCTTGTGGAGTGAGATCTGATGCCTGTAGGTACAGTTTTGCCATGAAAAGAATAGCAAAAACGTATGCAGTGGGCTATCC
This sequence comes from Protopterus annectens, assembly GCF_019279795.1. Taxonomy (NCBI): domain Eukaryota; kingdom Metazoa; phylum Chordata; order Ceratodontiformes; family Protopteridae; genus Protopterus; species Protopterus annectens. The sequence continues at coordinate 1,228,973,156 of NC_056735.1, forward strand.
ATTTTGAGATTGTCTGTTTGGAAATAGGCTTTCCTTGAGCTCCTACAGCATAGGACACAAAGAGCTGCTCTGATTTTCTGAAAGGCTTTGTTCTGTCCAAATAATAACGCAGTTGTCTGTGGATGTCCAAGGAATGTAGTAATCTCTCCCCTTTGTTTTGAGGATTAGAATAAAAGGTAGGTAAGTGTATGGCCTGATTCAAAGCTACCCTGGATACCACTTTAGGCATAAAGGACGGGTTGGTTCATAAGGAAACTCTGTCCTGATGGAAGATGATAAAAGGCTGCACAGCCATGAGAGCTTGTAGTTCTGAAACTCTATGAGCTGAGGTAATAGCCAGAAGGAAAGCTGTTTTCCAGGACAAATATTGCAGATCTGATGAGGCAGCTGGCTCAAAGGGAGGCAAGGTCAGTTTTTCCAGAATGAAGTTGAGATCCCAAGCAGGTATTGGTTGCTTCCTTGGGGGTCTTAGATTCTTAGCCCCTCTGAGGAACTGTCTTAAGAGAGGGTGAGAGAATAAGGGTGGATCAGTGTTGTATTCTGCAGAAATGGCTGAGGCATGGATTTTGATGGAGGAGAATGAAAGTCCACTGCTTAGCAGCTCAGCTAGATACTGTAATATTTGAGGTAAATTCAGTTTTCTAGGATCCTGGCCCTTTTTCTCATTCCAAACAAAACCGTTTCCATTTTGCGGAGTAAGCCTTTCTAGTTGACGGCCTTCTGGCCTCCAAAATGACATCCTGCACCTCCTTAGAAAGCAGGGTCTGTTGTGATGCTAAGGAATCTTCCATGCAGCTAGATTGAGTGTTTTTAGCTGGCTGTGAAGAGTTTTGAAGCTGTGCTGAGTCAGGAGAAGAGGCATTAGAGGCAGGGTCCATGGTGGGGAATGCGTCAGGCTCCTCAGGAGTGGGTACCAGTGTTGTCTTGGCCAGTCTGGAGCAATGAGAATCATCTTTGGTCTGTCTGCTCTGGTTTTCAGTAGTACTTTGGGCAGCAGAGGAAGAGGTGGGAAGGCATAAACTGCCATTGATGTCCAACTGAAAGAGAGAGCGTCCACTCTCCATGCCTTTGGATGGAAAATCCTTGAGCAGAATTTTGTCAATTGGTGATTTTTGTGGGAGGCAAAGAGATCTATGTCTGGCCTTCCCCATGCTTGGATTATTTCTGTTAAACTTTTGGATGCAACTTCCATTCGTGTGGATCTGTCATATTTCTGCTTACGTTGTCTGCCAGCGTGTTTTCCTTGCCTGGCAGGTACTGTGCTTGTAGCTCGATTTGTAAGTCCATGGCCCTGTTCCAAAGTGGCATGGCCAGTCTGCATAGGGGGTAGGTATGCGTTCCTCCCTGCTTGTTTATGTACCACAACTATGGTGTTGTCCGTTCTTATCAATAGCTGACCTGGTTTCAGAAGGTCTTTGAAAGCTATAATAGCATTTATTACTGCTAGCATTTCCTTTTGATTGATGTGAAGGTGCTTTTCTTTTTGGGACCATTTGCCCTGAATGCACCGATCTGTCATGTGTGCCCCCCAGGCGTAGTCCGAGGCGTCTGTTGTGATGACTTGATTTGCTTGAGGCTTGCTGAATGGAAGACCTGTGTTTGTTTGGCATGCTTGAGCCCACCACAGAAATTCCTTTTGTAGACATGAATTAGTGGTATTATTGTTTCCAAACTGTGGCTGTGTTGAGACCATAGGTTTTTCAGGTACCATTGAAGTTTCATCATATGCAGCTTTGCACATGGGATTAGTAAGATGTAAGATGCAAGATGCCATGAATCCCACAGCCTGCAGGATTTTCCTTGCAGTCAGCCTGGTGCAATTTGCTAGTGCTCTGAAGTATTGAGTTAGTTGCCCCTGCTTCTCTGGCGTGAGGTAGGCCATCTGGGTGTTTGTGTCCAAGTTGGCACCCAGGAAAATTATCTTCCGAGAGGGTATTAGCCTTGATTTCTTTTTGTTGACTGTGTATCCCAGAGAGTTCAACAACATTATTACATAAGCCAGATGTTTCAGAAGAATGTGCTTGCTGTCCGCTTGGATCAGGCAGTCGTCCAAATAAGGGTATATTTGTATCCCTTGAAGTCTGCAGTAGGCAATTACTGATGCCAGGCATTTCGTGAATACTCTGGGTGCAGTAGATAAGCCAATGGGCAATGCAGAGAATTGATAATGGGTTGAACCTGCAAGAAATCTGAGGTATCTTCTGCAACTTTGTCTGATTGGGACATGCAGGTATGCCTCCTTGAGGTCCAATGTTACCAGCCAAGACTCCTTGCCCAGCATGGGAAGAAGCTGCTGTAGAGTGAGCATCTTGAATTTTGGTACGAGTAGAAATGTGTTTAGGACGGATAGGTCCAAAATAGGTCTCCAATCTTTTCCCTTCCTTGGTACCAGGAATAGTCTGGAATAAAAACCTTGACCTTGTTCGTGCGTAGGTACCTCTTGAATCGCTTTCATGTCTATGAGATCTGTAATTTGCTTTTGTGCCTCTGCCCTTTGATTGTGTGGCAGGTTTGGCATGCCTCTCATTTTTGGAAGGGTGTGAAAATGGAATCTGTAGCCTCTGTTTATAATGTCCAGAATCCATTTGTCTTTTGTGACAATATGCCAATTTTTTGAAAATAATGCCAGTTTTCCTCCTAAGGGGCTGCCATTTGAGTCTTGCTTGGCATGCAAAGGGGAAAGTCATTGGGGGTTTGCTTTCTGAATGATTGCGAGTTATCCTCACCACCTCTTTGTGTAGGAGCTTGCCATTGCCTGCCTCTAAATGATCCTTGAGATTGTCCTCTGCCCCTTGGGCGCCTGTATCTACCTCTTTGGGGTCTGTCCGTGGCTGGAAAGGACCAATTTTTGGAAGGCCAATTTCTACTGAAACGTGGGGGTTGTTCCTGTAGAAAATCTTTCACAGTTTGCATTGATTTAGCCTTTTCCTCCATTTTCCTTAATACCTCCTCAGCATTAGCACCAAATAATACATCCTTTTGTAGAGGAGCATCTAGTAATTTAGCTTTGACATGATCAGGCAAGGTTTGTTCCTTGAGCCAGGCATGTCTACGTATGACCGATCCTGTAATAGCAGCTCTACATGAGGCCTCTAGAGCATGAAAACCACATTGTAAGGTATGCTTACCCACTTGTTCTGCACTATGCATCAAATCCTGCAACTCCTTCAAGTCTGGTTGTTCAGGTTGTGACATTTTACTTTCCAATTGTGATAACAAAAACTGTTGGTATTTTAGCATATGGAACTGACAAGTTTAAGGCTCTCATGGTTAAGGTAGCCGAGGTATATACCTTCTTTCCCCACCTTTCTAAGGATCTGGAATCCCTCTCGGAAGGTAATGGATTTTTAGCAGTGAAGGCCTTAATTCCCTTGGGGCCCTGTGAGATGGTTTCTGGGTCAGCAGCATGGCTTTTGTATAGAAATTGGTGTGAGTCAGGAACCCTGTAGTACCTGTCAGGCTTGACTGGGGCTGGAGGCAGAGAATCCGGGTTAAGGCAGGCCTCCGATCTAGGATGTCCAAGACAGGAGGTATAGCCAGAGGCCTGTGCTGAGGTAGCAAGAGAAATTCCCTAAGCCTTTTCTTGGAATCTGAATAATCTTGGCCTTCCCAGTGGAAGTGTTCCCTTAAGGTATGCAAAATTTCCCCAAATGAGTAATCCTCTGGGGGGGATACAGAAGGAATAGACTCCTCTGCATCAGAGTCTTCAAAAGGGGAGTAAGAATGCTCCTGATCATCAGAATGCTCTGAAATAATGGAGCCCTGATCAGAGGAGGGGGATTCTTCCTCCACTCTGGGCCTTTTGTCCGGTGGGGGCTGAGAACCCCTGATAAGAGTAATTAAATCCTCAGCCATTTTAAGCATCTGTTTTTAGGCATGGGGCCTGGGGATGGACCCTGTGTAGCTTGTCTCAGAGTGCATGGCTGCTTTAGACTTAGTGAAAGCCTTGATGGAAAAAGAAGAGGAAGGTCTGAAGACACCTTGAGTGGAGGTAGACCTGTCCACATTGTGAGGTGCAACGCCAAGAGTGGCTTCGGTATCTGTAGTCGGGGTGTGGGTCGAGGAGCCTGCGACCTCGGGCACAGGAGACACCGCCAATGAAGTGTCGTCGGTAGTCAGGGGCTGCGTAGGCGCCTCGCTGAGAACCGGACCATGTGTAGTCGGCTTTGGCATGGCGTCAGTAGAGGCCGCGAACCTCGTGTGTCGGTCCTTATCTTTGCGGTTTTTAGACAAAACTGGAGTCGGAGTATCCGACGACATAATATAGTTAAATGTTTTTCCAAAATAATGCTGGGCGAACTCCGCCCGACGCTTAATAGTGCGTTTGTTGAATGTAGCACAAAAGCGACAGGCCGAAACGTTGTGGTCTGGGCCTAAAACAAGGTATACAGAGGGAATGGAAATCCTTATGCGGTATTTGCTTCCCACATGAAATACAATTGTTAACTTTGTCTGACATCGGTCTGAGGCAAGAAAAGTTTCAACGGGTACTTAGCTTTCAAGAAGACTTCGGTTTCAAAATTTTCGTAATTTCAGGAGCTGGCCGACCGGCACTTGCGAACTGCTTCTGCTTCGGGCACCGCGGCAAGAAAGACTGAAGAAAATGGCGTCGGCTGGTTCCTTTATACCCCTGTCGCACTGACGTCAGGGAAGATGCGACAACCGACGCCGGACCTAGACTTTGGAATTCGGCTGACCGAGGACCCGCCTGATGGCAGGAGAACCCATCTGTTATGACTGCAGCTGTATGCACGATGAACATCTTTGGTTTTGTCCAGGTAGAATCTAAGTTGTCTGTGTACATCCAAAGAATGCAGAATTCTCTCCTCCTTGTTCTGTGGATTTGGATAAAACGTTGGCAGATGAATAGTTTGGTTAAGAGCCACACTGGACACCACCTTAGGCATAAATGTTGGGTTTGTCCTCAGAGAGACCCTGTCTGGATAAAACATGATAAAGGGTTCTACAGCCATAAGTGCTTGTAGCTCTGAAACCCGTCTTGCAGAAATTATTGCTAGGAGCAGAGTTGTTTTCCAAGATAAAAACTTTATGTCAGCAGTAGCAGCTGGCTCAAAAGGAGGCAGGGTGAGCTTTTCCAAGACACAGTTGAGGTCCCATGCAAGCATTGGTGCTCTCCTTGGAGGCCTTAAGTTTTTGGCTCCTCTGAGGTACTGCTTTAATAAAGGATGAGAAAAGATTGGTGGCTCTGTATTGTAATGAGCCGAAATGGCAGAGGCATGAATTTTAATTGATGAAAAAGATAGGCCTTTGTCCAGCATCTCAGTTAAGTATTGCAAAATCTGAGGAATGTTTGGGACGGCTGTATCTGTTCCTTGTGTCTGGTTCCAAGCACAGAATCTCTTCCATTTTCCAGCATAAGATTTTCTAGTACTAGGCCATCTGGCTTCCAAAATGACATCCATCACAGCTTTACTGAGAGGTGTGTTTTGTGTGACTACATTATCCGCCATGCTGCCAGGTTTAAAGTACTGAGTTGGCTGTGCAGGATCTGATTGTTTTGCTGGGACAGTAGATGAGGTATTTGAGGTAAGGTCCAAGCTGGGCATTGAGACAAGTTCCTTAGGATTGGATACCAGTACTGGTGGGGCCAGTCTGGGGCAATCAGAATCATCTTTGGCTTCTCCTGTCTGACCTTTAAGAGTACCTTGGGGAGGAGAGGCAGTGGAGGAAAGGCATATACTGTAAGGTTTTTCCAGCTGAATGATAGAGCATCCACTTTCCATGCTAGCTTGTGATAAGTCCTTGTGCAGAATCTTTTTAGTTGGTAGTTGTGAGGGGAGGCAAATAGATCTATGTCCGGGCACCCCCATTTCCTTGTTATCATGCTGAAGACTTGTGGATCCAGCTGCCATTCGTAGGGATCCACGAGGTTTCTGCTTAGTTCGTCTGCCAGAATGTTTTCCTTTCCTGGCAGGAATTGTGCCTGCAGATGTACTTGGTAAGTCAATGCTGTGTCCCACAAAGTCATGGTTAGTCTGCATAGGGGGTAAGAATGTGTGCCCCCCTGCTTGTTTATATATCACATGACCGTGGTGTTGTATGTCTTTACCAGTAGTTGTCCCGGATGAAGTAGGTCCTTGAAGGCTGTCAGGGCATTTTGAACAGCTAGCATCTCCTTTTGATTGATATGTAGATGCATTTGGTTTGAGGACCATGTGCCCAGAATGCATTTTCCTGCCTTGAGGGCCCCCCAGGCATAATCTGAAGTATCCGTTGTTAGTGTCTGCCTGGCTGGCGGTAATGTGAATGGCTGTTCCTTGTTCTGGTGACAAGCCTTCGCCCACCATCGAAACTCCTGTTGCAGGCAGGGAATGAGAGTAATCATTGTTTCCAGGCTGTGGCAATGTTGAGTCCAAACACTTTTTAGGAACCATTGAAGTTTCTTCACATGCAGTCTTGCATATGGAATTTGTAGGATGCAGGATGCCATGAAGCCCAAAGCCTGCAGAATTTGTCTTGCATATAACTGGGCTTTTGTTGCCAACATTTTGAAATAGGTAGTCAGTTGCCTTTGTTTGTCTGGCGTGAGATAAGCCATCTGGGCAGTTGTATTTAAGCTTGCACCCAGGAATATTATCTCTTGAGAGGGTACTAGTTTTGATTTCTTTTCGTTGACTGTGTATCCTAGGCATGTTAGAAGTCTTTTCACAAACGCCAGATGCTGTAGAACAATGTCCTTGTTCTCTGCTTGAATTAGACAGTCATCCAAGTAAGGATATATTTGTATTCCTCTTTGTCTGCAGAATGCAATTACTGGTGCCAGGCACTTTGTAAAGACCCTGGGCACAGTAGATAAGCCGAAGGGCAGTGCAGAGAATTGGTAATGCATTGAGCCAGCCTTGAATCTGAGGTATCTTCTGCATGACTACCTGATTGGGACATGCAGGTAAGCCTCTTTTAGGTCTAAAGTCACAAGCCAAGCATTCTTGCCCAGCATGGGCAGAAGCTGCTGCAAAGTCAACATTTTGAATTTTGGTATATACAGGAAAGTGTTTAGAATAGATAGGTCCAGTATTGGTCTCCAGGCCTTGTCCTTTCTGGGTACCAAGAACAGTCTTGAGTAAAATCCTTGTCCCTGCTCTTGCTCTGGTATTTGTTGAATGGCCCCCATGTCCAGGAGGGATGAGACTTGTTTTTGTGCCTCTTCCCATTGATGTTTTGGGAGATCTGGCTGGCCATCTGCCTTTGGCAGCGTATGGAAATGGAACTTGTAGCCTTGTGACACTATATTTAGAACCCACTTGTCCTGGGTTATAATGTGCCAATTTTGAGAAAAAAGTGCTAATTTTCCCCCTAAGGGTGCTGCCAGGAAGTGCTTGGTGCCGGCAGGGGGAAGTCATTGGGACTGTTTCCTGTATGGCTGTGATTTGTCTTCTCCAACTTTGGAGGTAGAAGCACCCCATTGTTTTGACCTGTATGAACCTTGCGCCTGGGTTCTGTATCTCAGGCGTCTGGATCTGCCCCTTTGAGGTCTGTCTGAAACAGGAAAGGACCAATTCTTTGTAGGCCAGTGTCTACTAAACCTTGGTGGCTGTACTTGCAAAAAATCTTTGACAGTTTGCATATATTTAGCTTGTCCTCCATTTTCTTTAACACCTCTTCTGCCTTAACACCAAACAAAGTATCAAGCTGTAAAGGTGCATCTAATATTTTAACTTTAACATGATCAGGCAGATTTTGTTCCTTTAACCAAGCATGCCTTCTAATTACTGAACCCGTGACTGCGGCCCTGCAGGAGGCCTCCAAAGAATCAAAACCACATTGCAAAGTATGCTTTCCAATTTGTTCAGCTGCATGCAATAAATCCTGCATTTCCTTGTTTTCTGCACATTTAGAGTTTAACAACATTTTCTGTTTAAGCAATACCATGACATGTTGCTGATATTTGAGCATATGAAACTGACAGTTTAAGGCCCTTATAGCCAAGGTAGCAGATGTGTAAACCTTTTTACCCCATCTATCCAGTGCCCTAGAATCACTGTCAGAGGGGGTAAGGTTTTTTGCAGCGGAAGCCTTAACTCCCTTTGGGACCCTGTGAAATAGTTTCTGGGTCTGCAGCAGGGTTTTTAAAAAGGAATTTATGAGAGTCAGGAACCCTGTAATATCTGTCAGGCTTAACAGGAGGTGGAGGTAAGGAGTCAGGGGTCAGACTAGACTCCGAAAACACATCATCTACAATGTCTAACACAGGTGGAATGGCTAGTGGCCTGTGTTGAGGTAGTAAAAGGAAATCCCTGAGCCTCTTTTTAGATTCTGAAAAATTTTGGCTCTTCGAGTGGAAATGCTCCCTCATGGTATGGCAAGGTTTCCCCAAAAGAATAGTCCTCTGTAGGAGAAGCTGAAGGTATAAATTCTTCAGCATCAGAGTCCTTGTAGGGGGGGAAGAGAATATTCCTAATCAGAAGAGGAATCAGAAGAAATAGGAACCTGACCTGAAGATTCATAGTCAATCTCTTGCCTAGGCCTCTTATCTGGAAGGGGATGGGATCCCCTGATCAAGGTAATCAAGTCTTCGGCCATTTTGAGCATTTGTTTTTTTGGGCATAGAGGCCTGTCCACATGGCTCTTGAGTTTGTTTCTTTGCTTTAGAAGGTGCTTTAGTCTTTGCCTTTGAAGCTGAGGTTGGTTTAATGTAAAGAAGTTTAGGTCTGAATACACCCTCAGAAGACTGTGCCTGCTCAGCGGCTCCAGACCCGTCTGAGGGAATAGTTTCCGAGGCTCCAATACCTTGAGTTTCCAGCGGCATAGCCGGCTCCACGTGGGAGTCGGTAGCGGCCTGCGACTCTAAAGTAGTGTGTGTCAGGGGCTGCGAAAGTGTCTCACTGAGAACCGCCAACTGGCTTAGGAGAAGCTTCGTCGTCGGTTTTGGACCTCGGTTGCTTATCTCTCTCCTTTTCTTTGCGTTTTTGGGAACTCTGGTAGCCGGATGGCTATCCAACAACATTTCTGGATAATTAAACCGGCGTCCAAAATAGTTTAAAGCAAAATCATACAGACGCTTAGTGCGTTGGTTAAATCTAGCACAAAACCGACAACCAGAAACATTGTGATCAGGGCCTAGGCAAGAAATACATTAAGAATGAAAATCCTTATGAGGTATTTGCTTTCCACAAGAAATACAATTATTAACTTTTTCTGACATCGGTCTGGAGCAAGAAAAAAGTTTCCCCAACGGGGTACTTAGCTTTATTGAAGACTTCAGGTCTGAAACTCGAACACGAAAATCTCAGGAGTCGGCCGACCGGCACTTGCGAACTGCTTCTGCTTCGGGCACCGCGCGGCAAGAAAGACTGAAGAAAATGGCGTCGGCTGCTACTTTTATACCCCTGACGACCTGACGTCAGGGAAGGGGCAACAGCAGCCGACGCAGGACCCAAGACTTTGGAATTCAGGCCGACTGAGGGCAACCTGCCAGCAGGATTACCCAAATGTAATGACTGCAACAGTGAAACACGAAGAACATCTGAAAATGTTGAGAAGATATTTTCTGCAGGACTCCCTGATAGGAATGTGGAGGTAGGCCTTTTTTAGGTCCAGGGTGGCTAGCCAGGCATCCTTGGACAGCATCGGTAGCAGCTGCTGGAGGGATCACAAGAAGGGTGTTTAGAATGAAGAGATCAAGGAATGGGGTGCCAGGTGTGCTCTTTTCTGGGCACCAGAAAAAGTCTGGAGTAGAAGCCTTGGCCTATCTGCTCTGCAGGAACATGCTCTACTGCCCCCAAGGACAGCAGGGAATGGATTTGCATTCGAGCCTCTGCCCACTGATTTGGTGGTAAATCTGGGAACCATTTTGGGGGTGGAAGGAGAATTTGTACCCCTGAGACACAATATTCAGAACCCACTGGTCCTTGGTAAGGGTGGCCCAGGTGCTTGAGGGAAAGGAGAGTTTTCCTCCTAGGAGTATGTGAAGGTGGGCAGAGGCGAGGTCAGGAGTGGGCGAGTCACTGTGAGTTCTTACCATAAAGGGGTGGGCTTAGAACTCTCTGGTTTTGAAGTGGAGGTAGTCCACTGCTTAAATCTCTGCAACCCCTGGGGCTGCTGTCTGGGGGGGGGGGGTCTGTTTCCACGGGGGCTAGGGTGGCCCTGTCTACTTGAGCAGGAAAGGACCGGTGCTTGGAGAGAAAATGCCTGCTGAACCTAGGGGGCTGGACCTGTAAGAAATCTTTAGTAGTCTGCATAGATTTTGCTTTTTCTTCCATCTTTTTTAAGACCTCTTCTGCTTTAGTGCCAAATAAACTATCTTTGTGCAAGGGTGCATCCAACAATTTTGATTTGACATGGTCTGGCAGGGGTTGTTCCTTAAGCCATGCATGTCTTCTAATGACAGATCCGGTGACTGCTGCCCTGCAAGAAGCTTCTAGGGCGTCAAAACCACAGTGCAAAGAGTGTTTAGTTACTTGAACAGCAGAATGCATTAAGTCCTGTAAATCTTTAGATTCCTGCCCATGCAGGAAAGGAGGAAATTTTTTGTTTAAGGGGTTCCAAGGTATGTTGCTGATACTTAAGCATATGGAACTGGCAATTTAGTGCCCTGATAGCAAGAGTAGCTGAGGTGTATACTTTTTTACCCCATCTGTCCAGTGCTAGGGAATCCCTGTTTGAGGGGGTGGGACTCTTAGCTGAGGTTGCTTTAATCTCTTTAGGCCCTTGAGTAATGACCTCCGGGTCAGCTGTTGGATTTTTAAAAAGATATTTGTGCGAGTCAGGGACTCTGTAGTACCTGTCTGGTTTTCTGGGAGCAGGAGGGAGGGTGTCTGGAGTCAAGCTGGATTCAAGGAAGACATCATCCACCACATCTAGGACTGGGGGGATGGCTAAGGGCCTGTGTTGCAGAAAGTTCAAGAACTCTCAGACTGTGGGTAGTCTTGACTCTCCCACTGGAAATGCTCACTTAAGGTATGCAGGGTTTCCCCAAATGAAAAATCCTCTGGGGGAGAAGCTGAAGGAATGGATTCCTCCTCATCAGAATCCTCATACGTGGAGAGGGGCTGTATGTCTTCATAGTCAGATGCATCGGATTCATCTGACTCTTGTTTAGACAAAACTACTGCAGACAGATCTCTTTTCCTTTTTGAGGGAGCGGCTTGGCTTCCCCTAATCAGCATGATAAGGTCTTCTGTCATTTTAAGCATTTGAGACTGAGGCAAGGGAGCAGGTGCCTGAGAATGGGTAGTCTGTTTCTTGGGTGTGGTTTGACCCCTGGGCCTAAGGAACTCGGTTTTCAAAGGAGCGATAGCCGTGAAAAAAAAGTCGGTTTATGTTGAGATTCGGTGTTGCGAACGACTTCCTCTGAAGCCAGTGCCTGCACAGCAGCTCTGGACCCATCCAAGGTTGAAACAACCGCAGGATCCTTAGACAAAGAAGAGTTCTGCGGCATACCGGACTCCGAAAGGGTCTCAGTAGCAGCCTGCGAATTAACTGAAGCGGGCATCAGGGGCTGTGAAAGCACCTCACTGAGTTCCGGAGGACTGACGACCAGCTTAACGGAAGTATCTTCGGGAGGATTGGTCCTGTGCGGTCTCTCTCTGTCTTTATCTTTATGGTTTTTTTTCCGGAAGATCGGCTGTCGGATAGCTTACAGAAGCCATATCGGAATTCAAAGATTGTAAACGGAAATATCTGGTTACAATAAGGCCCTGACGACAAATAGTTCTGGTGTTAAGGCACGGAAGCGACAAAGTACAGTTGTGTACACTTACCATAAATGTAGGTGGTTTGAGTGTATTCACTGTTTGCAGTCATCACGCTGGGTTATCTGCCTGCAGGTAGCCCTCAGTCAGCCCGAATACCAGAGTCCTGGGATTTCTGCGTCAGATGCTGTTGCTTCTTCCATGACGTCAGGTCGTCAGGGGTATAATACATGCAGCCTACACAATTACATCAGTTTTTCTTGCCTCCGATGTCAGGAGCCACCAAAATAAGAAGCTATTACATGGTGTGGAAAACCTCCAGTAAAAAGTAAATACCCCTGCCATAAAAGAAGGCCATAAAGAGGATAGATAGAAAGGATAGAGAAATCCAGGGGGCTGGAGGGAGGGAAACCAGGACTGCAACAGTGAATACACTAGAACATCTACATTTATGGTAAATGTACACAACTGTACTCTGTTCTTCATGCTTCACTGTTGCCGTCATCACACTTGGGTTGATTCCCAAAGCTGAGGAAGGGTGGAGGCAGTCAAGAAGTGTAAGGGCTGGTTAGCAGGCCTTGTAAGACTGCTGTAGCAAATCCAGCTCTGGATTTAGAAAAAAATAGGTAAGTGGTAATGCTTGGTGAAGGTGTGTGCAGAACTCCAGGTTGCAGCTTCCAGGATGCCCCTGGTAGGGACTCCCCTGAGGAATGCTGTACAGGTCTAAGTAGCTCTAGTGGAATGAGTTCTGATCCCCTGAGGGGTAGGTTTTCCATGGTGCTTATAGCAGAAATGGATGCAGTGTGCTATCCATTTGGAAATGGTTTGCTTCAAAATTACCTTGCCCTCTGCCCCTGTAGCAAAGCTGACTAGCAGCTGGTCAGATTTTCTGAAAGGCTTAGTCCAGTCAAGCTAGAACCTGAGCTGTCTGTGCACTTCCAAGGAGTGCAGGATCCTTTCCCCTTTATTCTGTGGATTAGGAAAAAGGTTTGGCAAATGGATGAACTGGTTTAAAGCCACAATGGATACCACCTTGGTCATAAAGGATGGGTTAGTCCTGTGGAAAACCCTGTCAGCATGGAAAATAATGAAGGGCTCCACTGCCATTACTGTCTGTAACTCCGACACTCTTCTTGCTGAAGTAATAGATAGAAGTAAGGCTGTTTTCCAAGAGAGGAATTTTTACTCTGATGAAGCAGAAAGTTCAAAAAGGGGGAAGTGTGATCTTCTCCAGTAAAAATTAAGGTCCCAGGCCGGGGTGGAAGCTCTCCCAGGGGGCCTTAAATTGTTAGCTCCTCTCAGGAACTGTTTGATGAGAGGGTGAGAAAAGAGAGGTGGCTCAGTATTATAATGAGCTGAGATGGCAGAGGCATGAATCCTAATGGATGAAAAGGATAGGCCTCTGTGGAGCAGCTCTGCTAGGTAATCAAGGATTTGAGGTAAGGTGGGCACAGCTGTGTCCTTTCCTTGAGACCGACTCCAAGAACAATATCTTTTCTACTTTTCAGCATAGGATTTCCTAGTACGAGGACTTCTGGCCTCAAGGATGACGTCCAGCACCGGTTTGCTGAGGGATGCTGGTGATGTATTCAGGGGATAAGCCAGGCTGCAAGGTTTAGGGTTTGCAACTGTGGATGCAAGATCTGTCCCTCCTGCTGAGAGGGCAGAGAAGGTGTCTGATGTAGGTGCCAGGGTGGCACTGCTGTCAGACTGCGTAGGAGTGGGTACCAGTGCTGGAGTGGCCATTCTGGTGCAATAAGGACTGCCCTTGGCTTGTCCTGTTTGATATTGAGTAGTACTTTTGAGAGGAGGAAAAGCATAAATTGAGAGGTTTTCCCATGTAAAGGATAGGACATCCACCTTCCAGGCTCTGCTGTGAGTGTTCTTGGTGCACAATTTGCTCAATTGGTGGTTTTGGGGGGAGGCAAAATGGTTCACCTCTGGTGTTCCCCACCTCTGGGTTAGAAGTTTGAATGAGTTGGGTTCCAGTTTCCACTCGTGAGGGTCCAGTAGATTTCTGTTTAAGTCTTCTGCCAGTGAATTTTGCTTGCCTGGCAGGAATTGAGCTTGTAGGTGCACTCGGTTGCTCAAGGCTGTGTTCCACAGGGCCATGGCTAACCTGCAGAGTGGGTAAGAATGAGGTTCCCCCCTGCTTCTTTATGTACCACATAACTGTGGTGTTGTCTGTCTTTATCAGGAGCTCTCCTGGAAGGATAAGGTATTTGAAGGCTGTTATAGCATTTTGTACAGCTAGCATCTCTTTTTGATATGCAGGGGAATTTGTTCTGGGCTCCATTTGCCTTGAATGCATTTGCCTGCCATGTGAGCACCCCATGCATAGTCTGATGCGTCTATTATCAGGGTTTGGGCGGCGAGGTGTTGAGTGAAAGGAAGTCCCTTGTTGTGTGAAAGGAAGTCCCCTGTTGTGGTAGCATGCCTCTGCCCACCAAAGGAACTCTGCCCTTAGGCAAGGTATGATAGGAATCACTGTTTCCAGGTCCTGAGAATGTTGATACCAGGGACTTTTTAAGTACCACTGACGTTTCCTCATATGCAGTCTTGCATATGGAATTAGCAGAATGCATGAGGCCATGAACCCTAGGGCTTGCAGTATTTTCCTTGCAGACAGCTGGGTTTTGGTGGCCATTAGTTTGAAATAGTTTGTGAAATGGACCTGCTTTTCTGGAGTGAGGAATGCCATCTGGGAAGTTGTGTTCAAGCTTGCTCCCAGGAATACAATTTGTTGGCTGGGCACCAGTTGTGATTTATTTTAGTTGATGGTGTATCCCAGTGAAGTTAGAAGTCTTTTTACAAATGCCAAGTGCTGAAGTAGCAATTCCTGACTGTCCGCATGAATCAGGCAATCGTCCAAGTATGGGTACATCTGAATATTTCTCTGCCTGTACTATGCAATGGCTGGAGCCAGGCACTATGTGAATACTCTGGGCCAGTAGATAAGCCAAAAGGAAGTGCAGAGAACTGACAGTGCATACAGCCTGCCCTGAAATGTAGAAATTTTCTGCAAGACTCCGTTATGGGGATGTGCAGATAAGCTTCTTTTAAGTCTACGGTGACTAACCAGGCATCCTTGGCTAGCACAGGAAGAAGCTGTTGCAGTGTAAGCATTTTGAATTTTGGGACCACCAGAATGGTGGTGAGAATTGATAGATCCAGGATAGGGTGCCAAGAGCTCTATTTTCTGGGCACCAGGAAAGTATAGTTGCGTACACTTACCATAAATGTAGATGTTCGAGTGTATTCACTGTTGCAGTCATCACATTTGGGTTATCTGCTTGCAGTAGCCCTCAGTCAGCCTGATTAACAAAGTCTTGGGTCCTGCGTCGGTTGCTGTCTCTTCTTCCGTGACGTCAGATAGTCAGGGGTATAAAACATGCAGCTGACGCCATTACATCAGTTTTTCTTGCCCCAGATATCAGGTGCCCCTTAATGGGAAGCAATAAAATATATATATACATATATATATATATATATATATATATATATATATATATATATACACACACACACACACACACACACACACACACACACACACACACACAAGGTTATACCTCCAACAAAAAAGCAAATACACCAAAAAGCTTTTAAGCAT
This sequence comes from Protopterus annectens, assembly GCF_019279795.1. Lineage (NCBI taxonomy): Eukaryota > Metazoa > Chordata > Ceratodontiformes > Protopteridae > Protopterus > Protopterus annectens. The sequence continues at coordinate 1,228,988,420 of NC_056735.1, forward strand.
AGTAAAGGAGAGTCGAGGTATAGCCAAATGAAGTCAGGGGGCTGGTGGGAGGGTAACCAGGACTGCAACAGTGAATACACTGGAACATCTACATTTATGGTAAGTGTACACAACTGTACTATGTTCTTAGTGTTTCACTGTTGCAGTCATCACTTTGGGTAGATTCCCAAAGCTAAGGATGGGAGGAGGAATTTAGATAGAATTAGAACCAGCTATAAGGCCCTGCAAGACTGCAGTGGCAAAGCCAGCTCTAGACTTAGAGAAAACTGGCAAATGGTAGTGCTTGGTGAAAGTATGTACAGAACTCCAGGTAGCAGCTTCTAGGATGTCCCTGGTAAGGACACCTCTGAGAAAGGCTGTAGAGGTAAATGCAGCCCTGGTTGAATAGGGTCTGATCCCCAGTGGGATAGGTTTTCCATGGTGCTTACAGCAGAAATGAATGCAATGGTCTATCCATTTAGAAATAGTTTGCTTTGAAATAGCCTTCCCCTCTGCCCCTGCAGCAAATGCCACTAGCAGTTCTTCAGATATCCTTTGAGGTTTAGTCCTGTCCAAGTAAAATCTAAGTTGTCTGTGCACATCTAAGGAGTGCAGTATCCGTTCCCCTTTGTTCTGTGGATTAGGAAAGAAGGTTGGCAAATGAATGGACTGATTAAGAGCCAGGGCATAAAGGAGGGATTGGTTCTGAGGGACACCCTGTCCGCATGAAAGATGTTGAAAGGCTCCACTGAAATAAGGGCCTGTAATTCAGATACCCTTCTTGCTGAAGTGATTGCTAAAAGGAAGGCTGTTTTCCAAGAAAGGAATTTTAAATCTGCACTTGCAGCTGGCTCGAAAGGAGGAAGAGTGAGTTTCTCCAATACAAAGTAAAGGTCCCAGGCTAGAGTTGGAGCTCTCCTGGGTGGTCTTAAATTTTTGGCCCCTCTGAGGAACTGCTTGAGCAGTGGATGAGAGAAGAGGGGAGGTTCTGTGTTGTAATGAGCTGAAATGGCTGAGGCGTGAATTTTGATGGAGGAAAAAGAAAGGCCTTGTGAAGCATCTCAGTTACATATTGAAGAATCTGAGGTAAGTTGGGCGCTGCTGTGCTCATCCCTTGACATTAGTTCCAGGCACAGAATCTTTTCCATTTTTCAGCATAAGACTTTCTAGTACTAGGCCTCCTTGCCTCTAAAATGATACCCATCACTTGTTTGCTGAGGGATGGTAAAGGAGAGGTTAGGTAATTAGCCAGGCTGCTAGGTTCAGGGTTTGAAGCTGAGGGTGCAGAATCTGGTTCTCCTGCTGAGACAACAGGGTAGGTGTCTGAGGCAGGTGCCATGGAGCCAACAGTGACACACTGCACAAGAGGGGGTACCAGTGTTGGTGTGGCCAGCCTGGTGCAATCAATATCGTTCTTGGTTTGTCCTGCTTGATCTTTAGTAGTATTTTGGAGAGGAGAGGCAGAGGAGGAAAGGCATAAACTGATAGGTTTTTCCAGCTCAAGGACAGAGCATCCACTTTCCAAGCTTGTTTGTGGGGAGTCCTTGTGCAAACTTTGTCCAAATGGTAGTTCTGGGGGGAGGCAAACAGGTCTATATCTGTCAACATGTTGAAAGGCTTTGATTCCTGTTTCCACTTGTGTGGGTCCATGAGGTTTCTGCTTAGTCCGTCTGCTAGTGTATTTAGTTTTCCTGGCAGGAACTGGGCCAGTAGATGCACTTGGTAGCTCAAGGCTGTGTTCCACAGTGCCATGGCTAGTCTGCAGAGGGGGTAAGAATGGTAACCCCCTTGCTTATGTACCACATAACAGTGGTGTTGTCCATCATTACCATTAATTGTCCTGGAAGAATGTGGTCCTTGAAGGCTGTCAGAGCATTCTGTACAGCTAACATTTCTTTTTGATTGATATGCAGGTGAATTTGACTTGGGTTCCATTTGCCCTGAATGCACATCCCTGCCAAGTGAGCCCCCCCATGCATAGACTGATGCGTCTGTTAGGGTTTGGGCGGCAGGGGGTAGAGTGACAGTCCCTTGTGTTGGCGGCAGGCCTGTGCCCACCAAAGGAACTCTAACCATAGGCAAGGTATGATAGGAATCATTGCTTCTAGATCCTGAGAATGTTGACACCATAGGCTTTTTAGATACCATTGTAGTTTCCTCATATGCAGTCTTCAATATGGAATTAGAAGAATGCAGGAGGCCATGAACCCCAAGGCTTGCAGTATTTGCCTTGCAGATAGAAGGGTTTTTGTGGCCACTAGTTTGAAGTAGGTTGTCAAATGAATTTGTTTCTCTGGCGTGAGGAAAGCCATCTGGGAAGTTGTAGTCAAGCTTGCTCCCAAGAATATATTTTGTTGACAGGGTACCAGGTGTGATTTCTTTTCGATTATGGTGTACCCCAAACAAGTTAGCACCCTTTGTACAAAAGCCAGATGATTCAAAAGTATGTCCTGGCTTTCTGCCTGAATTAGACAATCGTCCAGGTATGGGTATATTTGAATATTTCTTTGCCTGCAAAATACAATGACTGGAGCTAGGTACTTTGTGAATACCCTGGGCGCAGTACATAAGCCAAAGGGCAGTGCAGAGAACTGATCATGCATGTAGCCTGCTTTGAAGCGTAGGTATCTTCTGCAAGATTCCCTGATTGGGATGTGCACAGGTATGCTTCCTTTAAATCGAGTGTTGCCAACTAGGCATCTTTGCCTAGCATAGGAAGCAACTGATGAAGAGTTAGCATCTTGAATTTTGGAATCACCAAAAAGTGTTTAAGGTAGACAGGTCCAGGATAAGACGCCATGAGTTGTCTTTGCAACTGGTGAAGAGTTAGCATCTTGAATTTTTGAATCACCAAAAAGTGTTTAAGGTAGACAGGTCCAGGATAGGATGCCATGAGTTGTCTTTTCTGGGTACCAGGAAAAGTCCTGAGTAGAAACCTTGTCCCTTTTCCTCTTCTGGTACAATCTGAATAGCCTTTATGCTTAAGAGAGAGAGTACTTGCTTTTGAGCCTCTGCCCACTGATTTGGGGTAGATCTGGCCAACCGTTTGGGATTGGTAACGTGTGGAAGTGAAATCTGTATCCTTGGGAAACTATATTTAAAATCCCTTTGTCCTGGGTAATGAGTTCCCAGTTTTTGCATGTAGAGCAATCTTTCCCCCCAAAGGTGCAGTCAGTTGAGAAGTGCTTGGAAGTTTTAAAGTTAAGTCATTGAGACAGTTTACCATAGGGGGAGTTTAACTACTCCCAGATTTGGAAGTGGGGACTCCCCACTGCTTAGTCCTGTGCGTACACTAGGTCTGAAGCCTGGATGCTCTGCTGGATCTGGGTTTGGACTGAGAAGGCCTGGAAGAGGCAGGAAAGGACCAATTCTTAGAGGGCCAATGTCTACTAAATCTTGGAGGTTGTACTTGTAAGAAATCTTTAACAGTTTGCATAGATTTAGCTTTTTATTCCATCTTTTTAAGAACTTCTGCCTTGTCGCCAAAAAGGCGGTCCTGAATTAAGGGAGCATCCAGTAATTTAGCTTTAACATGATCTAGCAAGGATTGCTCCTTAAGCCAAGCATGCCTTCTAAGTACAGACCCAATGACAGCAGCCCTGCAAGATGCCTCTAGTGAATCAAAACCACACTGCAAAGTATGTTTTCCAACCTGTTCAGCAGAATGCATTAAATCTTGTAAATCCTTATTTTCAGCACAATCAGGAATCAACATAATTTTCTGTTTAAGCAATCCAATAATATGCTGCTGATACTTTAACATATGAAACTGGCAGTTTAAAGCCCTAATGGCCAAGGCTGCAGAAGCATATACCTTCTTACCCCATCTATCCAGCTCCTTGGAGTCTCTATCAGAGGGGGTAGGAATTTTGGCAGCAGTAGCTTTAATGCCTTTGGGTCCCTGTGAAATGGTCTCAGGATCCGCAGTAGGATTTTTGAAAAGGAACTTGTGAGAGTCAGGAACCCTGTAATATCTATCAAATTTTCTGGGAACAGGAGGTAAAGAAGCCAAGCTAGACTCCGAAAAGGCATCATCAACAATGTGTAGTACAGGAGGTATGGCTAAAGGCCTGTGCTGGGGGAGGAGTAAGAAATCCCTAAGCCTCTTTTTTAGAATCAGAGTAATCCTGACTTTCCCAATGAAAATGCTCCCTAAGAGTATGTAAAGTTTCACCAAAAGAGAAATCCTCCGCGGGGAAGCAGAGGGAATAGAGTCCTCAGCATCAGAATCCTCATAGGTAGACAAGGGTAAATACTGGTCATCAGAGGAAACAGAAATTTCAGAATCCTGGTCAGATGTATCATAAGCAAACTCAGTCCTAGGTCTCTTAGAGGGGGAAGGTTGGCTTCCCCTGATTAAAGTAATAAGGTCTTCAGCCATTCTTATCATTTGTTTTTTAGGCATAGAGGCCTGACCATGCAGTCTGGGCATCGGTTTTATAGGCATGGTTCGAGTTTTAGGCCTTGAAGAAGAAGCTGGTGTCGGTTTAAAATGCAAGTCAGTAGGCATGAATACACCCTCAGAAGCTGGTGCCTGCACAGCGGCTCCGGACCAATCCAAGGTAGAGACATCTGCAGGTTCCACAGTTGAAGCATCTTGCGGCATACCGGACTCCGAATGGCTCTCAGTAGGGGCCTGCGAATCTGAAATAGCGGGTATCAGGGGCTGCGAAAGTGCCTCACTGAGTACCGGCGAACTGGCAACTGGCTTAGGAGAAGCGTCGTCGGCAGCTTTGGACCTAGGCGATCTGTCTCTGTCTTTATCTTTGCGTTTTTTCGGAATGTTGGTAGTCGGATGGCTTACCGAAGACATATCAGGATAACTGAACCGAGCACCAAAATATTTAGAAGCGAAAATATACCGATGACGGATAGTTTGTGGTTTAAATAAGGCACAAAACCGACAGTGAGGTATGTCGTGGCCAGGGCCTAGGCAAAGAAAAGAGTACGAATGAAAATCTTTATGAGGTATTTGCTTTCCACAAGAAATGCAATTATTTACTTTTATTGACATCGGCTTAGAGCAAGAAAAAGTTTCCCCAACGGGGTACTTAGCTTTTAGTTGAAGACTTCGGTTCTGAAACTCGAAAACGAAAATTTCAGGAGTCGGCCGACCGGCACTTGCAAACTGCTTCTGCTTCGGGCACCGCATGGCAAGAAAGACTAGGGTAATGGCGTCAGCTGCATGTTTTATACCCCTGACGACCTGACGTCACGGAGGAAGAGACAGAAACCGACGTAGGACCCAAGACTTTGTTTATCAGGCCGACTGAGGGCTACTGCAAGCAGATAACCCAAATGTGATGACTGCAATAGTGAAACACGAAAATATCTACAAATTCAAGGGGATATGCATGTTGAAGCCAAACTGATTTCAGAAACCACTGAAACTTTCTCATGTGTAGTTTGGTCAGACAGAGGTGGAGGCTATAAACCTCAGAGCTCTCAGAAATTTCTTGTCTGTTATAGAGGCCAGAGGAAGAAGAATGTGAAAAAAAGAAATGTGAGTTAAAGCCTTGGGAGGAGGGAAGGATGCCAGAGTGGAAACAGTCTGGATCCTGCACCCCCCAAAAACATGGTCCTGAGGAGTCAGAAAAGACTTTCTGAAATGTATTGTGAACCCCAAGCTTTGCAGAAGAGAAATGGCAAAATAAAGATTTTGCAACAAGATCTCTGGAGTGGATGCCTGAAACAGGAGGTCATCCAAGTAAGGAAAGCTTAGATCCCCTGAAGCCTGCAAAAAGCAATCACAGGAGCGAGGTATTTGGTGAATACCCCCTTGGGGCAGCAGAAAGGCCAAAGGGCAAAGTACAGAACTGAAAATAGCAGGAAGCAACAGAGAAATGTAAAAACTTCCCGAAAAGGGGATAAATAAGCTCATGCAGATAAGCATCCTTGAGATCCCGAAACACCACATAAGCCTGAGGACACAAAGTCTGAAGGGACAACATTTGAAAAGAGGGCACCTTCAGAAAAAATGTTTAGATGAAACAGGTCTAGAATTGGTCTCCAGCTACCCTCTTTCCTGGGCACTAGAAACATCCCGGAGTAAAATCCCCTTCACCTTGAATAGTACCATGAGAAAAAATTTCCTGAAGCACCCCTAGAAAGGAGGACAGCTGCTCCTCAGAAGGCTGAGGAATTCTCACAAAAAGGGGAAGAAATTTCCAGACCATGGAATACCCCTAGCGGATAACGGATAGCTAAACAGGAAGAGATGGAGAGGGAGATAGACAGGCAAAGAGGAAAAGTAGCTGGGAAGAACAGGACAGTCAGGCAACACCTGGTTTATAAGGAAAAGGAGACTTCTGAGGCACAGAAGTTTGAGTAGCTTCCACAGGAGGAGCCCGCTTACCCTTTTTACCCTTAGAAGGAGGGCGAGACTGCCAGAGAATAAAGGTTGGCTTATTAGAGTAATTAAATTTGGAGCTTTTCTCCCCTTGCCTCCACTGAAAATGGGCTCATTTCAGGCCCAGTGGACTTTCCCGGTAAACAAATGCAATAAATAAAATAAAATAAATAAATTTCTCTGAAATTTAGGCACATGATAAAGAAACACGTTTAAGTTCCTGTAATGCCTTGCCCTTATCTTGAAGGGACTTAAATCAGCAGGCAGCACTGCCAAACAAGTGTTTATTATCTAGAGGGGCATCCATCAAGTTACTCCATTACAACTACACTTGGAGGAAAGTCCCTAAAAGGGAAAAAGAAGAAGTTTTACCTTCAGAGTCTGGAAGATCAGAAATCACCTGACAGGACGGGTAAAGCAGAGCCAACAAGTACCTGGACATATGTGTCTGATAATTAACATTCCTAAAAGCCAAGGTAGCAGACGTACAGAACTTCTTGCCTAGCCTTTCCATGGCTCTGCTATCTTTATCAGAAGGCAGTAACTTAGGAAAGGGAGGCAATTGAGAAGGTTTGTCAGAAGCTACTGACACCACCCAGGGGTCAGCAGAAGGACATTTGTACAAGAATTTACAGTTTTCAGGCACCCTATAGAACCTATCAGGTTTCTTGGGGGCATGAAGCTCAGAATCTGGAGCCTTTAAAGGCATTAGAAAAGGCATCCAACAAAGCAGCCAAAACAGGAGGGACAACAGAAGGTTTGGGAGAATCCATCTGCAGTAGCTAATACTTTTTTTATATCTCAGAAACTTGAGCACAATCCCACTTAAAGAACTTCATCATCCTAGAGATTGTGCCCTCAAAAGAAATCTCTTCAAAGGGAGAATCAGGACTGTAGATTCCTGTTCCTCTGATCTATAAGCCAAAGGAGAGGGAATTTGTGAGGAGTAAGCAAGGGATTCCTCATGCGAATCTGCCTCTTCCTCAGAGATATCCTTTTCTCTGAGTCTCTTAAGAGGGGGCACAGGACCAAAGGGGGGCTGGAACAGAAACTTCCTGTTGAGGTTTTAAAGCCATCGAAGTACTAAACAACCGCTGAGTGAAGTACTACTATTCACTCTGTCGGGCCTTAGGAGTTGAGGAAATATGTTTAAAGGAGTTGAGGAAATATGTTTAGCTTTCTGCTTTTTCGTTAAAGGGACAGTCCCTTAAAGAAAAATATGGAAGGCTCCAACCCCAGGAGGCATTCAGTAACTGTAACAGGGATGACTTCTCTGACTAAAATTTGCGGAATGCCCCTAGGCTCCTCAGAGGGTAATCTGCTGTGGTTCCTCCTGAATGTCCGAAGCAGTTGTCTGCAATGCCTCCTCAGATGTGCCTAAGGTTGGATCTCTGATGGCCTTCAACCCGGTCATGGCAGAAGAATCCAACAATGAAGTTGGGAGAACCTCCAAACTACTACTCACCTTGGGAGGGATGCCCAGTGGAGGCTGTACACCAGAAGATTCTGGGTCTACATTTCTTAGCTACCGCCTTCTCAGATGGCTGTCCCTTGGAGTGCAAGTTCCCTCCATCATGTCTTTGGCAAGAATCTTAAGAGGTCGATTCTTAAGATAAAGTGCCAAAGAAGAAAGCCTACCATAAAGAGTATTGAGAACAAAGGCCTGAGATAGAACTGGATGTAGGGTCGTGCAAAGTGCCAAGGCAAAACAGACACTATGTTCATGACAGTCTTTATGGGGAATCTGTCTTCTACACTGGCATTTACCCTTTATGGATAACATGAAATCCCATAAACAACAATACGACAACAAACCCCCAAAGGGGCACTTATCTGTAACGGCTTGGTGAACCAGCAATTGAATAAGGTTCAGAATGATGATCAAAAGATGGCATTCGGAGTGGCAGCAAAGAACTTCTGAGGATGGTTTGGCTGGACTTCACCTTTTATGCGCTATATATAGGGCACACCTTAAAGCAACCTAAAGGCTTTGGTATACTGTCCGGATGTCGGGACAACTGCGGCAGGGGATCCTTAGTGTAATGAATACTGCAACAATGAAATGGAAGGTTATTTTGCTTTATCTTGCTTGATGATGTTATTATTAAAGCTAAAGAATGAAAAACAGTGGTTTGGAATTTGTTTAACACAGAGAGAGGAGAGGAAAAAGACAATTCTTTAAAACAAGAGAAAACAGGTTTAATGTGAAGAATTAAATCATCACTGTTCACCAAACGTATAAACTTACACCCACTGACTGCAGGAAAGAGCTGAGGGGTGAGAGTGGCACTACTCTTCCCATTTATACCAATGGGCTTTGTTACAACCAATATGTACACACACTGATTTGAAATATGCTCGCAGTACCCATTAAACCTAAACAGGAGCTGGCTGGGAATCCACCATGAAAACCGATTCAGCCTCAAAGGAAACTTGTACAGTTCGTATAAATAAAGACTGCAACACCTCAAACTAATGTGAAGCTAAAAGATGAACAGAGAGGAGACTGCAGTCATAAGGTTAATGTAACCAAATTATGCATACTACTATTTTGAATACATGTGAATTACATAACATTACTTACACTGTTTGTTGAGTGCTTTCTGCATTCGAAGTTTCAATTTCTCCTGTGGAGTCAACTTTGGCTGTGAAGGTCAAACTGATTAGTTAGAACACATTTATATATGAAACAGGAGTTTTTTTTTCTCCAAATGCTCTTTAATGTTAGCAGTAAATACATTTTCATAGGATTAGTCTGCTGGCTGTACTAATGAGAACAAAAGAAAATGTTTGTGCATAACAAATGAATTCAACCATTAAACATTACATGTGACAGCAGATAACAGTAGCGTGAAATACACTTACAACTGAAGTCAGCATCATCAAGAAGAAAAGGGATGCTGCAAAAATGAAACTGTACTAATTTTAAAAGAAACATTCCAAATAAATAATTTAGAAAATCGTCCTCCGGCCAAGTCAAAAATCTAGAAGTTTTCTGAACATCACAAAAAGCAGCAGTCCCTCAATTCCTGAAGTCTCTCACTTCTCAGAAATGGACAGAGATCAGCAGCACTAATTTCCGTCTATGGGAGACACTTGCTGACTAAAAGTTGTTTTTCTCTCTGGGAAAATTACACCATGTATTCCTAGCACACAAGAAAATGGTTAAAAGTGGACTGTGATATTAGAGTGCACACTGTCTGGAATCTACTTCTAGTGTGCTTAAATTTACTCCACCACAACTTTACTTTTCCTTTGCAGTTATTTTGTTAATGAATCATCTTACAATGCGCCTGAACCTTGTGTGGTAAAGGACTTCCAGTTTTAGACAGTGAATAAAGAATGTTAATGATGGCACAAACTTGCACACTACTACCAACACTAAGAATTTATCTGTTTCAGTTTGGGTCAAGTCTGAAATCACAGTTCCTGGAACTCAATCTGCAATCCAAATCTTAATCATTGTCAAACCTTCTAGATATATGGTACTACTGGGTTAAAATGTAGAAATGTGCTGTGTGTGTGTACACATATACACACACATGAAACTGCATTTATCTAAGTGTAGATATACACACTTCACATATTCTTTTTCCAGACCCATGCCCACACTATCGCTGGCAAACAAGAAGGAACACAAAGAAATGCTGAACAAAGGGGAAATCACAAGTGACAGAGAATATTCACCATAAATAATAGAAACATTCTTATATCACATGATCTATAAAAACTTTTCTATGTGGGAATAAGATTGTGATTACTCTCTCTTTCCTCGTCAATTTGACATTTTTTTTTTTACTAAAGCTTCTGTGATCAGGGTGGCATACTATGCTCTGGTGCACAACTGGGCACCATGCACAAGAGAAGGCTATCCCTAACCCTCAAATTCACTAGTATGCCCAACCACTCAAAAGGCACACTTCCTTTAAATAATGAAATACAGCGAAGATCTGGCGCCTACATTATTACATATATTGTAGTCATCATAACAGTAAATGAATAGCAAGATCTCTGCTACAGTATCATTCTTAATCAAAGCAAATCAGCCTCAGGCAGTCAGCCTTTCTAGTTTGATTTCCATAGCTATGAGATGCCCTCAGAGTGAAGCTGAAGTTCTTCTGCTCAGTGCATTGGTATGAAGTTCGGATAAAACGGAAAGAAACATGCATTACCTTTCAGTTGTTCTGTGGCTGGATGTTATCATTAGCAAGTGCATCCCTGATAGCTCAGATTACATTACCTGGGGAAATCTGCCTGCATGCTCACATGTCCTATGCATGGAACTCACCTATGCAGTTCCAGATACATAATGGGGGGATATCTGAAGGCACTGTATAAAATCTGAGTGTGCAAGCTCAGCAGGATAAGGACAGTGCCTTGTTCAAGTCTACTTTGTGGAAAACGTAGAAAGGAAAAGCAACAGTTATCCATCTTTTCAGATTATCACTCTGAAATGTCAATGAGAGAAAGAGTGTTACACACACCTTCCCATAAGAGACAGTAACAGAGAGGTGGCCTATTCAGATCCTTTTCCATTTACCACTTCAAGTTTGAGGAAACCAATCAAGGAGAAGGTGGAAAAGAGCATATCCTGCAGCAATGATCCTTTCATTTGAATATCCAGTGTTATGGTAAAAAAAAAAAAAAAAAAACTCACTACTGTGCTACATTCACCACACAGATCATTGCTGCAGTATCATTCCTTATCAATGAGAATAAAACTAAAAACAGTTGGCTACACCTTGGGGGTGCCAATCACAGCATGTGCTTTAAAAAAGGCAGCGGTGAAGCCAGCCCAGCTTCCTGGAATGAATACTTTAATGCTTTAAAGTATGACTAGCAGTCTAAATAGTTGCTTCAGAAACACTTTGAGCTCAAACATTCAAACAAAGAGGATGCTGTGATGGCTGCTGCCCTGGCTGACTGTTCTTAATTTATTTACATAGCTTTCATTTAAAAAATGCAGTCAAACAGCCATTTTGATACTGCTTGTTATGATTCTGTTTCCTTTATGCCAGGCACTGAAGCAGACTACAGAGATGTTGAGACTTTAGAACAACAACGTAGGCAACTGAAAGTAGAAAGGGCTATTGCCAAACTTTTGGAGCCTATAGCAAAAACAAAGATCGTATAGAGGTATTAGATAAATATCAAAAATGATATGAAAATCTTTATAAAGCAGAGGAACACAGAAACCAAGAAAATGTACAAAGGAAAACATTTATTAAGGACTTAAACATGCCACAGTTACAGGAAGATGAGACTCAACAATTAATAGTTCAGATAGGAAGAAATGAAATAAAAACAGCGATGTGTAATCAAACAACAGTTAATTCTCCTGGAACAGATGGTAGAAGCCAGGGGTGTCCTGTTTCCCCTTTATTTGCTTTATATTGCATCTAAATGTAGCTACATATTTACACACTCAAAATACTGTTTGAGTAAACTTGATTGCCTTCTTTTTTGAATTCTCATCTGGGATGTCCAGTAAAATATATTAAATTTAAGGACCTTGTCCTAATACCAAGCTCATGCACATCATATAATTTACAACACAAAACACCAGAGTGGCTGAGTAATAGACTTTTCTTCAAAGGCTAATTTTTTCTCTCTCCTTACTGTGGTGTGTGTTTAATGTGGTGTGTTTAATGCTAGCACCTGTCTTGACCCTTTGGCAGCTTCCAGAGACACTACTGCATGGTCTGCTACAGGGTTTTTATAGGTTCATAGGTAGGTACTAGGCTATTGGCCCTAGGGCCTATACAAGCCTAGCCAAAAAGGTGAAGCATCCATTCATGGAGTTGTGTTTTAGACCTCCTCAATGTGTCTGCCAATACATTCAAGCTTGAGGGAGTGTATACTGCCTGAAGGTATGTCTACAATTCGACTGCCAGCTTCCACATTTGTAGGGTTAGTTTGTACAGGAGGTACGACCTGGTTACCCCCCCCCCCCCCACTTATTCACATACCAGAGCACTATGTCAAATTGTTTGTGAACATTTTTAAGGGCCCTGGAATCACGGGAGACTGAAAGGCCTGGACTGCCAACAGCAGTGATCTCATTTTCTATGCTGATGTGATGATCTCTTTGAGGGAGTGACCAGGTGTCCTGTGCTTTCATGCAGCCGAAGGCGGCTCCCCAGGCTCTGTCTGAGGCATCTGTGTACACCTCTTACACTGGTGAAGGAGGATGAAGTGGGTGGCCTGGATTGCCAAAGAATTGTTGAATCCACCAGGTGATTTCCTTCTTCAGGCAGAAAAGAAGTGGAATTTGGAACTCCAGAGGGTGTGCATGTTGTACCCACACCGATTTCAGGAACCACTGCAATTTCCTCATCTGCATTTCTGCCAGAGGAAGCATAGAGATGGTGGATGTCATGAAGCCCAGGGTCTTGAGAAAGGTTCTGGCTGAGGTGTGAGAGAGGGATGAGGTTTTGAAAGAAAGCACTGAGCTTCTGGACCTTCTGAATTGGAAGGGAAATTTTCATGAGGTCTGTCTGGATCCTGCATACCAGGAAAATGTGTTCCTCTGATGGGGAGAGAATGAATTTTTGGTAATTTATAGTAAATCCCAGGGAAAGAAGGATGGAAATTGCATGGCTGAGATCTTGCTCTAGTGCCTCTGGACTGTCTGCTTGCAAAAGATCATCCAGGTATGGGAAAACTTGGATGCCCTGCAGTCTGTAGAATGCCACAACTGGTACTAGGCATTTTGTGAATATCCTTGGGGCAACAGAAAGACCAAAGGACAAGGCTGAAAACAGGAAGTGTCCAGAGACTACAGAAAACCTTAAACATTTCTGTAGCTGGGATGAAATGGAATATGAAGGTAGGCTCCTTTATGTCTACTGAAGCCAAAAAGACTTGAGGTAAGATCAGAGGGAACAGAGTTTGTAATGTGAGCATCCACACTTTCAGGTAGGTGGTGATGAAGGAGAGATCTAAGATGGATCTCCAGGGGCCTTCATTCCTTGGAACTAGAAACATCCTGGAATAAAACCCCTTTGCCTCTTGATGAATAGGGGCATCTACTTAACACCGAATGCGTGATAATAAGAAGTTATGTACCTACCATAACGTTCCATGTTAGTTGTCTTCTTCTCACCTTCTTTCTTGCTGGTTGGGTTCGGAGCCCCATTTTCTAAAGCTCGAGAGCTATTTACTGGCTCGAGGCCTCCCTATATCCCACAATGCCTGGTGCTAGATCCCCAGATCTCGTTTGGAAGACCTAACACCATAACAATACAAGAGGACAACTGTCCCAATAGCAAGACTTCTGCTATAGGGCTAAAGAAAAGATAGAGGACATAAATCGGGTAAGACTCAGTCAGTGACAAGACTTGTAGGAGGACTCTTCTCAGTCTATCTAGGCTAGGGGGATGGAGGGTGGTACGCAAGAAAGAAGGCGAGAAGAAGACAACTAACATGGAATGTTATGGTAGGTACATAACTTCTTAATGTTAAGTTGTCTCTCTCGCCTTCATTCTTGCTGGTTGGGACAGCGTCCCTAGCACCTTAGTCCTGGGTGACTCATCGGAACAGACTCTTGAGCACAGTGGAACCAAAAATCAGCTCTACTCCTAGAGGCCACATCCAATTTATAATGTGAAATGAAGGTATGAGGGGTGGCCCATGTGGCCTCCGCGCAAATGGCTTCCATTGATAGTCTTGCTTGAAAGGCTACCGACGTAGCTAAAGCCCTAGTAGAGTGGCCTTTAGGTTTAGCAGGGAGTTCTTTATTCCTCAACTGATAAATAAGTGTAATAATAGAGGACGACCACCTGGATAAGGTTACTTTAGACACTGGTCGACCCTGCTTACCCTTCGCATAGGACAGGAAGAGTTGGTCTGATTTCCTTATTTGCTCAGTCCTATGCAAATAGAAACGTAATTGCCTATGAACGTCCAACTGGTGTAATTTGTGTTCAGCTTTGTTGGAATAATTTGGAAAAAAACTGGTAGATCAATGGATTGATTCAAATTATTTTCAGAGGGGACCTTAGGAAGGAACAAAGGAATAGTCCTGAGTGAAACCCTATCCTTATGGAAAATTAGGTAAGGACGACAAACACATAGGACTTGAAGTTCAGAAACTCTCCTCACTGAAGTAATGGCCACCAAAAAGAGGGTTTTCCAAGAAAGCAATTTCAAGGAACAGGAAGCTGCCGGTTCAAAAGGAGGCAGTATCAAGGAAGCTTGGATCAAATTCAAGCCCCACGGAGGCGGGGGATCTCTCACTGGAGGCCTGAGCAAAATTGTTCCTTTAAGAAAGGCTTTGCAAAGCTTATGGGACATGATGCTGGTTTCTGACAGGCCCGTATGGAAATTTGAGATTGCCGCTAATTGAACTCTAATGGTGGCAGAAGATGAGCCCGCTTGAAAAAGTTCTGCTAAAAAGTCTAGAACGTTATGGATAGGGGCCGTAAAAGGATCTATATTTCTAGCCTCTGCCCAGAAAGAGGAATGTTTCCACTTACTAGCATAAGTCTTCCTGGTTGTAGGTTTGTGCGAAGAAAGGATAATCTCACACACACAATGGGAAATACTGGGAAGCCTGGCTAAGGTTGGAAGTGGAACAACCAAGCAGTGAGGTTGAGAGACTGAACAGATTGATGCAGCCTGCCTGACTGATGGATCAGGAGGTCCGGAACTGGGTCCAGATTCCAAGGCTGCTCTAGAAGGTGACATGCAGGAATGGGAACCAGATTTGTCGAGGCCAGTAAGGGGCAATGAGGATCATATTGCAACCCAGCACGGTAGCTTTCTGAATTAGTTTGGGAATTAGGGGAAAGGGTGGGAATGCCTACAGAAGTCCCAGGGGCCAATCGTGAACTAGAGCATCTCTGGGGGAGTGTCCGGGAAGAGGGAAGAGAGTGAAGAAACTGTCGCACTTGCTGTCGAGAGGAGTTGTGAAAAGGTCGCAGCAAGGCTGACCCCATTTGCAGAAGATTTTGTCCGCTACTGTCATATTGAGAGACCACTCGTGAGGCATGAGAATAGCTCTGCTTAGCTTGTCCGCTATGACGTTGGACTTCCCAGGGATGTGCATTGCTGTCAGAAACCGTTGAGAGGAGATCGCCCACTGCCATAGTCTGAGTGCTTCTCGACATAAGGGATAGGACTTGGTTCCGCCCTGCTTGTTGATGTACCACACTAGACATATTGTCTGTCTGAATTGCAATGGTCCCAGTAGGTAGAGAGTTCTGAAAAGCTTGCAACGCTAAAAGCACTGCCCTCATCTCCAAGACATTTATGTGCAAGTGGTACTCGTGGGGTTGCCAGGTGCCCTGGACAGTCCTGCCCTAAAAATGCCCCCCCCCCAACCGATCAGGGGGGCATCCGTGGTCACCGTGGCAACTGGAGGAGGAAGGACAAATGGTCTGCAATGGGGCACTGATGGGGAGACCATCCACCAAGCCAAATGGTCTTTGCATGACTGCGTGATTATTACCTTGTGAGACATAGGAAGTTGTTTAAAGGACCAATGGGTGAAAAGCATCCACTGGAGAATCCTCATGTGAAAACAAGCCAGGGGAACTAATATGATCGCTGCTGCCATGAGACCCAAGGTTTTTAGGACGAATCTGGCCTGAATCTTTCTGCATCCTAATAATACCTGTACGTGTCGGCGAATGTCTGCCACTCTGTCTATTGGAAGTCTTGCGGACAGATCTTTCATATTTAATCTTGCACCTATAAAGGTTAAAGACTGACAAGGCAACAATGCAGACTTTTCGAAATTTACTGAGATACCTAGGTTGGAGCATGGTTGGATGGTATAGTCCCTGGCTCTCAGCAATTGATGTCTGGTGGTAGCAGTAAGGAGCCAGTCGTCTAGATATGGAAACACCTGGAATCCTTGCCATCTCAGGTGAACGGTAACCACTGCCATGCATTTGGTGAACACCCTGGGGGCTGTGGTGAGACCAAAGGGCAGGGCTCTGAACTGGTAATGACTGGCTCCCAGCCGGAAGCGGAGAAACCTTCTGGAATGCCTGCTCATTTTGATATGGTAGTACGCATCTTGAAGATCTATGGAGCACATCCAATTGTCCTGACCCAAAAAGGGTAGAATGGACTGAAGAGTGACCATCCGGAACTTCGTTCTTTGAACAGACTTGTTTAGCCTGCTGAGATCCAAAATGGGTCTCCAGTCCCCTGTCCTTTTTGGTACCAAAAAGAACTTGAGTAAATTCCGGATCCTTGCTGGTCTGCTGGGACTTGTTGGATGGCCTGTTTTTTTAGCAGTTTTGAAATTTCTTGTACTGCATGTTCCCTTAGACCGGGTAGAACATCTGGGATGGGATTGTTTGATTTTAAGGGGGTGTGGACAAAAGGGATTTTGTAACCTCTGGATATGACAGACCGTACCCATATGTCTCGTGTGATGAGACGCCAGGCTTCTGGGTACAGAGACAACCTTCCCCCGACTGCCTCCGAAGGCGGGCAGCCCCTCAGGGGTGCTGGAAGGGCTTGTCAGAGAAAGATTCTCTGCTGCCCTGATTCTGTGGACCCCCTCTGCCCCGCGGGCGGCGTCTATTGTTGTTCCCTCCTCTGCCTCTGGAGGGAAACACGCCACATGTGTCAGGCATGGCTCCCTGGGGTTTCCGGAAACACATCTTTCCACTCTTCTGACCTTTAGGGTATGGTCTACAGGGAGTGGAAAAATGGACTCCCACAGCAGAGAGAGTCTTGCCTTCCTGCTCACACCCTTTCGCTTGAGGTCCAAACAGAGCCGAACCATCAAAAGGGGTATTGGTGAAAGACGCCTTGAAGGGATCAGCAAAGTTACAAAACCACATCCAGGCATGTCTTCTCAAAGCCACGCCTGTGCCTGGGGCCCTACTCGCCCCATCAGCCGCATACGAAATGAGCAGCATGGAGGAGTTGACGACAGAATTAAGAGTCGCCAGCTGTGAGTTAATCTTGTCTTGAGCCCCCGCAGCTGATGGATCTTGAAGGGTATCTCCTAGCTCCTTGAGGAGATCAGTCTGGAGACGGGTGAAGTGGCACAAGTAATTCAGCGACCGCATGGAGAAGGTCACTGAAGAAAACATCCGCTTCCCGTATCTGTTCATCGTCCTAGACTGTTTATTAGGGGGATGGACAGGTACAGAAGTGTCAGCCAACTCCTTTTTCGTGGCCGCTGCTACCACCATGGCATCAACGGGGACACCCTTTGTCAAAAACTGTTTATCTTGAGGGGCTGTAATAAACTTAGTGGGCCTGCGGGGGTTGGTTCCAGTGTGTCCAGGGCTGACCACGCCTTCCGAGCCACTACTTCCATCAATGGATCGAAAGGCGGAGACACTGAGGAGGTGGAGGGGCGAGAACCAAATGCGTCCAGGAATACCAACTCGTCCTCAGAAGGGTTAAGGGCAGTCCAGTTCCCCCTCTGCCTATGGATCTCAAGGATGCCTGAGAAAGAGACATCTTCAGAGGGGGATCTTGGGGACCCTTCTGAATCCTCCAAGTCGGTATCTGACGTGACAGACTCAGGGGAGTCAACATGCTTCCTCTTACATTTCCTCTTACAAGGGGGCTCCTCTGAAAATCTCAGGTGAGGCCTCGGAAAAGAAAGATACAACCTGCAGCGTTTGATCCCCTCGCTTGGGGTCTGGAGGAGGGGCAGAGACCGAAGCAGGCACCCTGGGGGGAGGAGCTGAAGGGGCTGATCAAGGTGCAGACTCGGAAGTCAGCATGCTCCTCATGACCTCGAAGGCGCCCCTGTCCGGCAGAGAAGAGGGGCCCCGCTCCGAAGAGACAGGAATCCTCTCCAGCACCGAAAGGGATGGCTCCGAGGCCGATGTAGGAGCCGAGCTTACCTGCACCGAGGCTCCGAGAGGGAGAATGGGGTCGGACAAGGGTCTGATGCCACTCACCCCCTCGGAGCCGACGAGGGAGTCTCGGCACCCAGATCCCTCCAAGGACGGAACCATTGAAGAAATCGGATGAGACGACGGAGCCGAAAGGGGAAGCCATCAGTGCCGACGTTTCCAAGATCCGAGCCCCAACAACCCCCAGCTCCGAACTGGCAGGAGGAGTCGGAGGAGGAACTACTTCAGAAACAGGAACAGCCACAACCTGATGAGGAGGGCAAGTTAACATTTTAGCCAGGGTCTGCGATTTGAGGAGTCTACTAACCACTCTCTCCAGGTCATGATCGGATAGCCTCGAGGACCGAGAAGAGTGGGACCGATGGCTCCGTTCCGACTGTAGTAAGGGCGACCCCGGAGGCGAGCGAATCGACTCTAGGGATGGCGACCTAGATCGCTTATGGCTCCCTGACGGTTCTGACACCAAGGTTGGAGCCGAGTGAGATTTAGATACTTCGGTTCTGGCCGGAACCGAGATGGAAGCAGATGCTCCACCTGGCGACGGCTCCGTACTGGGAGCCGACGGCTTGGTAGGCTTAGGGGTTTTCGCTGGCTGAGACTTCGCCGAAGACCCCTCGGGTTTTAGTAACCCCCTGAGAATCAACTTGTTCCTACGCTCCTGCAGGACTCTCGGACTAAAGGCATGACATACCGAGCAAGAGTCCTGCAGGTGTAGGGCACCCAAACTATAAACACAAGAAGTGTGACCGTCTGACAGAGGCATTTTCTGACAGCACGAGTCTCACTTCTTGAACCCTGATACCTTGATATCCTTTGACGTGCTAAAGAAAAAGGGATACCAACGGAAGTATATTAGACTAGTGTAAAGAAACACACACACACTAGTCCCACACCTTCACACAAAAAATTAAAGAGAGTAACAATACTAGCAAAAATAAAAATAAATTTATCTTTAACTACAAAGGCTAAACACTACTTCCTACTGGAAAAAGGGGTTTATAAAAGGGAAGGAGATAGCCTCTAATTTAAACGTCAAAAAAGGCAGAAAACACAGGTACTACAACTAATCTAACAGTACTACACTACTAAAACAAAAAAGCTTGAAATATATACTAAATTTTAACAACTAATTATCACAAAAAGATGAATACGACCTGAGCCAGTAAAGCGCAACCTCGTAGCTGAAGCGGCAAACGAGATCTGGGGATCTAGCGCCAGGCATTGTGGGATATAGGGAGGCCTTGAGCCAGTAATTAGCTCTCGAGCTTTAGAAAATGGCCGAGTCGGAGCCGAAGATCGGCTCCGAACCCAACCAGCAAGAATGAAGGCGAGAGAGACAACTTAACTTGAGACCTTGGGACCCAGGCGGACAGTAGTCTCTCCTTTGACAGTCACATCGCCACAGTAGTCAGGAACTCCTTCTACATGGCACACCTCATCATAAAAGGGTTCTCATCCAGGAAAAAAGAAGTAATTGCTCCCCTCTACTCGTCACTCATTAGACCCATTATAGAGTACAACGCCTGTTTTGGAATGTACCTCACAAGACATCTGCAGCAGCTGGAAAGGCCACAGAAGTACCTCACAAAGAGGATTACTGGCCTCAAACAAATGCCCTACACTGACCGCCTCAAAAAACTCCAGCTTTACTCCGTAGCATATCGCCCACTCCGAGGTGATCTCTGCCCAACATATAAAACTATGTCAAACCCAGAGCTGTTGGACATGCTACACCTAAATAAATCCCAATCCCTCCAAGCTACACACTCTAAGGACCTAAACCTTGTCACCACAATGAACAGGACACGCTGGAGGGATAGATTCCTGTCCCAGAGACTTCCTATACTCTGGAACAAGCTACCCAACTATGTCAAGCAAAGTTCTTCATTAGCACTCTTCAAGAAAAATCTTGATGAGTGGATGGGAAATAGGAAATACACTCCGGCTGGACAGTGGCAAAGGAAAATAACCTTCTTGGGTGGCGTAAGCTATGGTACCTTGCTGGCTAGGCTTACGTAGGCCCTTGGATCGATAGCCTAGTACCTACCTATGAATAGTGCCTTGATCCAGTAGGTTTTGCAACACCTGTGGAAACAGTGGAAGTTGTTCTTTGGGTGGTTGGGGAATGCCTCTGAAAGGAGGTAGGGACTCCTAAACCATGAAGTACCCAGTTTTTATGATGGAAAGCACTAAGAGTCTTGAGCAATGTTTTCCAAAGTTGAACTTGAAAGAGAAAGGCAAAGGGGTGGGGTGATATTAGGTCCAAACAGTCAAATGGATCCTGGCCTGTCTGGAAAGGGCTGTTTTGTGGAGGGGCTTGTTGAGGACTCCTAAATGATTGCTGTCACTTTCCAGACTTTTTTTGTCTTAGTTTGAGGTGGCCTGGATTGTCTTCTGACAAGAACCGACTTAGAAGGGTAGTTTCCGTGGAATTTTGGGACAGGAGATCAAGTCCTGCATCTCCTTACCCTTCTCCTACAAAGCTTTAAACAGATCAGCAACTGCAACAGGGCTGAAATGTCCACAGGAGCAAACGTCAATTTGGATTTAATATTCTCTGGTAAGAGTTGTAGTCTTAACCATGCAAATCTTCTAAGGACAGATTCTGATGCAGCTACCCTAGCGGAAGCCTCTGCAGCATCACAGCTACATTTAATTGAGTGGTGGGTGACCTGAGAGGTTGCATCCAACAAGGACAGAGATTTATTCCCAGAATCAGGAAAATCTGAAATGATTTTAGATCACTGGGACAAGAGCTCTAAAGAGTATTTTGTCACGTGGGTTTGGTAGTTTGCCCAAAAGGCGAGGGTGGCAGACGTATACACTTTTTTCACCAGTCTCTCCAAATGTCTGTTATCCTTGTCAGGAGGAGGCAGGGAGGTTGAGGGAAGAAGCCTAGAAGGTTTGTCTGAAGCCACAGTGATGACTGGTTGGTCAGTTGAGGGTGCTTTAAATAAGAACTTACAGTCTGCAGGCACCTTATAAAATCTGCCTGTTTTTTTTAGGTGATTGAGGTTGAGAATCTGGAGTTTTGCTTGAAGACGCAAATACATCTAAGAATGCAGGAAGGATGGGGAGATAGCTGACGGACTGGGGGTGTCTTCCTGCATTAAGTCACAGTAGCATTTTTGAACATCTGACATTTCAGTGTTTTACCACTTGAAATGTTCCTGCATCTTGGTCAAGTTGTCACTAAAGGAAATTTCCTCTGCTGATGAATCAATCCCATTAGAGTCTTCATCTGTGGAAGCGTAATCTAGTGGGGAGGGGAATCTGTGTCGAATAGGCCAGTGACTCATCATCAGAGGATTGGACCTCTTCTGAAGAGGCTTCTTCCATGACCCTCTTTTGAGGCAAAGCAGTCCAGGGAATGGTAGGTACAGTAACCCCTGAAGGGGTTTAGCAGCCATGAGAGCATGAAAAATGGTCTGTGAAAATACCTGCCAATTCTTTTGAGGACTCTATTGTGGAGAAACATGCTTAATCTTTTGTTTCTTTTTGCTAGAAATATCAACTCTATGTAGGGATGGTGGGCTGGAAGAAGGCCTACACTCGATTATGTCTGAAATCACTTCCTCCCTAACTAGGATGGTCAGGACCTTCCCCTAGGGCATTCAGAGATTATGAGTCTGGGTTCCCCTTGGACGTCCATACCAGATGCCTGCGGTACCTCTCCAAGAACGTGCTGAAAACTTGCTCCAAGGCAACCTCAGTTACATGTTCTGTCTGTGAATAGGACGGCCCTGACTGTACCTCCGGACTACCGATTGTCTGAGGAGAGACACTTGGGAATGGTGGTGCAGCCGAAGCTTCTGGCCTAGGTTTGTTGGCCTTCCGCTTCACTAACGACTCAGCCTCCGAGCATGAGGAACCATCCATCCTTTTCCCGAGAGGTTTTAACCACTGATTTTCTAAGTAGATGAAAAGATAATTCAGCCTACTTCTTAAAGATTAGGGAACAAAGGACTGGCAAATAGGGCAAGCCTTATGGTCGTGGGAAGACCCAAGACAGAAAAGGCAATGTTGTTGGTTGTTCTTATGTGGAATCTGACGTCCACATTCCCTTCTTGGATGACAATAAACCCTATACACAGCCGAAAAGTATAAAATGATTCCCCAATGGACACTCATCTGAGACGCTGAGACTGAAAATTCTTTGGCGAGCAGATCGTACGGAAGACATGCTCGGTCTGTCAGGAAAGAAGTTCTGGAGATGGTGTATGTATACTCCGCTTTTATGGCCTCCATCTAATAGCAGCCTACATGTGAAGTACCATGCACCCTAGGCTCTAAAGACTTTTGTATACTGGCCGTCAGGGCACTTGGGCAGGCAATCTCCCTCATGTAAAGAATATTGCAACAGCAGAATAGAAGGACATCTAAAGATTCCTTGAAAGGTCACCAAGATAAGGAGACTACTAATGTCATGCACTTCTCCATCCCCACAACCTGAAGCCACTTTCTGAGGCTGACATTTCCTCTGTCCCCCATTTAAAGCACTTCCTGATTAACTTTACTGAATCACCAGACATGCCTTCTTATAGACAGTCTAATGAGATGGTTTCCTGGTCATCAGAATCATATCCTATGGGGGACAAAAGTTGCAACATATTAGCTAAATTGTCTACCTCTCACAAGCTAGTTCAGATGAGTTGGACTGTGTGTGTGTGTGTGGGGGGGGGGGGGCTGTGTCATTTAGTCTGAAAAGGAGCACCACAGACATAGTTGCTCTGGGTGGTCTTCACTCTCTGCCATGCTGCTAATTTCTGTAATCAAATTGCAAAGATGGTATAGGAGGAGGAGAAGGGAAACCTGATTTTGTGGTGTGGGCCTGTCCTCTGTAAGAAAGTCGCAAAATCAGAAAGTACAGGTCTAGAAATTTTAAAGACATTAAGACTACCAATGACTAAGGTGACTTGCTTTCTTATCTTTGCACCTCAGCACACAGTGCATACAATGCCAACAAGATTTTTGAGTCATTGGTGAATTTTTTCAGCCACCATCCTATTAAAAAAAACTTTAAAACTCATACTTTTTATATACTCATGTCATTAAGCCTAAACAGTGAGCTTTAGCCTCAGTATTATCTAGCATAAGGAAAGCATAAGGTTATACATATACTTTAAAGGATTCATCACTGCTCATGTACAGAGACACATTAAGTCTATGGATGCATCTTGCTTTATGCCTAAGGTGATCTCAAAGAATAAATTGAATTTATATCACTATGCTTTAATAACAGGCTTACTTTTTTGTTAATTAAAATGTGGTCAAAAAACACTAGGACTGAAAAGGATACAACACTGCTGCGCTTAACTCACCAGTTGCTGTGAGACGCATGCTGGACCTGGCATCAACCCAAGAATAGGGCCATCTTTCTCAGGCACCTGGGAACTAGCACCTTGTCTAGATGTTGATGCAGTCTTAGGGCAAGTCAGCAAAGCAACTGCAGTGGCTAAGAAAACGAACCCCACTGTTTACCTCTGAAGGCATCATAGTGGGAAATGTTACTCTCTATGGGCTGATGCTGCATGAAGCTGATCCTCACCAAGGCTGGGAACAGAAAGCCCATGTGGAGACGACAAAGTTGTTGTAGCCTAGCATTCTCTGCTTACTGTTCAAGAGTCATTTTCTGTAGTTGTGCAATCTTGTTTGCTTTCTTCTGCTGGATGCCTGAAGTGAAAGTTTTTCCTAATGGATGGCTGGTACACACTAAGGCTTATTACTTTTTCCTGCACCAAGTAAGCCTTTACGTTACAGGCCTGACTGGAAATGATTTCTTTCCTAAACTATGTCAAGTGTTCTCAGGAAGGAACTTCAGGGCTTTCTCTTAAGCAAAAACCAAAGCAAGAGTAAATCGTTAGAAAGAATTTGCTGTCCATATACATGTGTGCATGCATACACATCTTACACACACACACACACACACACACACACACACACACACACACACACACACACACAAACTGAGTAAAAGAAATCTCAGACAGTGCACTTATCATATTACTCTGGAAGCTGTATGAGAAAGACTTGACAGAAAGGAAAACATTGGTCTATTAGATAATTTAGAGAAGCCAGTTTACCAGTCTGATGGTATCGAGATCAAATGAGATGTGACCAAGGGCTAAGAAAGCGTCATCTTGACGGGAGAATGATGTAGGGACTTTAGTAATACAAGGGGTCCCAGAAAAGGAAACCATGCTTGCCTTGACCAGAAGGGAGCTATTACAATAACCTTGTGTATGACAGGTCTGGCTTCTCAGACAAATCATATCAGTGGAAATAGGGGAAAATGTTAGAGTTCCCATTAAACCATTTGTTCGCTTCTGTCCTACTTGTCACCCCCCCCTTCCAAAAGGGGAGAGGAATAAAAAAGTGTGGTGGGACACTTGGCATATACTGTAAATGAGGGGAGACTGCAGAACTATGATGCCCCACAATCAAAGATTATTTTTGCCATGGGGGAACTAGGCAACCATTTGCAATGCAAAACAGCTGATTAGATAACTTACTATAATGCTAGATGTCTGAACAAATGACTGTTGCAGTATTTTTCACAAATTGGACTTAACCTACCAGAATAGTAGTACATCAGACCAGTTTGTTGTAGAAATACTTGCATAAAGTAATGTAAAGACGCACCAGAGGTCAGAGCAGTCTTACCCGCTCAGGTGGAAAGCTGAATCATATAACTTTTAAGTCAAACATTAGAAAATACAATAGAGAGGGGAGATAAATAAGCAAATGGGAAAGAATATCCCCATGCCAAGTCGGAGAAACAGTTCACACAAGAAGTGAAGAAACAAGGGTGCCCCCTGGATGAAAGGAGTCCTGTTCTTTGTTAAGCACTGAAGACAGAAAATGTTTTCCATTTAGATAAATATGACTTCCTAGTAGCAGGTTTTCTTGTCTCTTTAAACATCCACACACATGTCCCTAGAATAAATGTGACTAAAAGGAATTAAAAAGCTATTGCCCAAACTGTTAGATTCAGCGTTTGAAATTTTGATGTAATAGTGATCCTTTCTTCTGTGTAAGCAAGCCCATCCTTTCAGACAGTTTCTGGTGATTGCCCTTGGCCAGTTGCTTAGGAAGGCAGAAACACTGCCATCTGGGCCAAAAGGTGGTGGGGGTGGGGTCACCTACAACTTCTTTTCAGGGTCTTTCCTGTCATTTCCAGGTCCTCCAGTAAATAAAGAAAGGGTGGAAGAAGGCATACGGAAATCTCCCTGTCCAGGGAATTGAAAAGGCATCAGTCTTCCGGGCCCTCTCTGCAAGGTGTCCAGAAGCAAGAGAGTTTCAGCTGTCCATTGTGTTTGGAGGCAAACAGATCTATCTCAGAGATACCCCACTGGTGGACTTTTTCCAATACCACCTCTTTGTTTAATATCCACTCATGAGGGGCTGTCCTGGACCTGCTTAGGGAGTCAGCTACTGAATTCCACTGTGAAAGAATATATGCTAGCTGGAGACAGAGGTTATGCTGAATGGCTAAGTCCCAGACTATCATGGCCAGCCTGCAAAGGGGTATGATCTTGTCCTCCTCCATGTTTATGTACCATGCTGGTTTAGAGCTTTGATGACATTTACAAGAGACAATTTCTTTGAGACAGATATGTTTGCGTCAGCATTGTGGTCCCCAAATTCTCTGTACCTTGATTCCCTGGAAGAAGGTTCTCTGAAGCACCTGTGACTACACTCTGACAAGGGCTCCGAATGGAGAAAGGGACTCCCACAACAGACAGAACTTGTCTGACCCACCAAAGCGACTCCTCTTTTACAAACTGAAGAACTGAAAATGTCAGAGGGGATGTTGTGTGTTGGGCCCATATTTACTTGAGGTACTATTGTTATTTTCAAATGGGAAGTCTGGCATAAAGAATCAGAATGGATGAGGTCATGAAACTGAGAGTCCTTAGAAATTCCCTTGCTGAAGCCATTTGTTGTTACCAAAGATTGAGGAAATAGAGATGATAGGTTTGCACCTTTTCTGACTAAAGAAAGGAAGGCAGTCATTAAGAAGTGTCCAGCAGGTATCTCAGGAATATCACCTTATGGCTTGAATTCAGGGATGACAAAGTTCACAGAGAATCCCACCAGTGAAAAAATTTTTTGTGAACTCTAAGGCTGTTAGTGCTTCTTGACTGGATGAAGTTGAAATCAGACTATCGTCAGGTAAGGAAAAATGTGAATGCCTTGAAGCTTGCACTATGCTATTACTGGAACCTAGTACAAGACATTTTATGAAAACTCTTACAGGAGTGGTACAGAAAATGTAAGGCAAAGAAGTAAACTGATAATATAATCCAAAAGCATTGAATCTTAAAACAATAGACCTGCGATTTTTGTGAATGGGGATGCGGAAATAAGCACCCAAGTCTATAGTGATTAAAAGCTACTGGAGAAATAAGGTCAGAGTCTTGGAACTTCCATAAAGGTGTTTATTCTTAAGAGATCTAGAAAAATGTGACTCTGGAGGCCCTCTTTTCTGAGTATCAAAAAAAGGTCATGAACTGGTTCTAAGACTCACTGAAGAATCAAGTCTGATATGACTGGAGGAATTAGGTGGTGCTGGTCTTTGGAAATCTGTCAAAATTCCTCATGGTGTGGGCAAGGATGCCCACTAGAGTCTGTAATCATTTTTTATGATGTCTAGTACCCAAGACTCTTTTACAAAAGAATCCCATACAGGCATTGAAAGAGAGCTTTCAGGTAATTCTTGAGGTATGCTAGGGTGGGGTAGGGGTAAGGGGGTCTTGGCAAAGATGGTTATAAATGGCTTCTGAGAGAAATGAATCCTTGAAATCCGTTAGGCTGTCTTTTACAGTCTGTTTGCCATTTTTTCTACTCTCACTCAAGGTGACTGGATTCATTTTCAAATTGCTGACCTTGCAATACAGCAATGGGGGGGGGGGGGTTGTACTCCTGGGTGTGCCACCCTTCAGATGAGTCATTAAACTGAAGCCCCATCTGCTTGAGTTGGTGTTAGCTCAGGTGATTGGTAAAGATCCCACAGCACAAACTGAAAAGAATGGGGTAGTTGCCAAGATGTCCTTGTTAATGCTTCTTAAGTAATATAAATACCACGTTGCGTCTCCCCTGAAAAGTGGCCACTAGCCCAATAGGAGTAATCCGGTCAAAGGATAAATATATTTTTCTTGTTTGTACTTGAACAGTTTAAGAAAAAAAGGTCCTGAATTAAAAGGATAACTCCTTTGTAACTTAGGAACTGGAGAGAGGAAGAGTTCTTTCACATTTTGCATTAGTTTCCCCTCAGTCAATCAGCTTCTTAAACACTTCTGAAGATGAAGTTCCAAACAGAGTTGCACCTAAGGGTCCACTTAAGAGTTATGCTTCAATATGTTTTGGAGGAGGTTATTGGGAAAATAGATTAGCCACTAGGGCCTTGCATTGGCAGTTTAGACTTAATGCTGCCACACCACCAGGGTTAAATGATAATATTAATCTTATGCCCATCCTTAGGCAGAGAGCTTTAGTATCATAATATTTTAACAGAATATTTCATACTAGTTTATCCTATGTATTTTTTTTTTTTTTTTTACTTTTAGGGCTTTGGTAGTTTCATATAATACGTAAGACAGTTTTTTTCTGAGTCATATTAATAGTGTACGAGAGTTTATTGATACCACATTATTATAGAATTTTAGATTTTTATATTTTTTGTATACATTTTAACACTTCCTATATATATATATATATATATATATATATATATATATATATATATATAAATATATATATATCAGTATATTTTTATAAGATTATTTGCATTCAGAAATTATATTTCTAAATAGTAGATTTTTTAACCTCAAAATTGTAATTAATTAGTTGTGTAGAGGTCATGTGATCGAGTAATATATATATAATAGTTGAGTAAAGACCTTTTTATTTGTTCTGATAAAGTCCTAGACAAAAGGAGATGAAAGCTCTTAACTATGGATTATCTTTTTGGTTCATTAAAGCGTTGTGTTATTTTGGTGACACTGATATTTTACAGGTGACACCACTATGTGGGTGTTTTATTAAGAGGTTATAATGTTAACCAAGAACACTTCCTCTACTCTGGAAGCAGCATTCACAGCACTGCAGCCACATTTACAAATGTGCTTGGCTATCTGTGAGTCAGAATAAGGCATGTCCACAAGGTGATTTAACATCAGAATTAGGAATGCTAGCAACAGTATGTCCCAAAATGTCTAAAATGGCCAACAGGTGTTATGTCATGTTAGTTTATGGTGAGTTTGACAGTCAACTGCTTTGAAAGATAAGGTGGTCCACATACTGACCATTTTTGTCATCTCTCTCTAGGGATCTACTGCCTTTTTAATTAGGTGCAGTGGGAAAGGTCCTAGTTCCTTTATCAGAGTCAAGATAAACAGCTGGATCATCTATGGGACTTTTTTTAAAGATATTTGTGAGAGTCAGGAACTCAGTAGAACATATATGGCTTTTCAGAGGCTGGAGGTTGTGAGAAAGGGGATAAGAAAACATCAACACAAGAATCTTCTAATTCCCCTATCACTAGATGGTCAGCATTCAATAACTTTCAATATTTTTAATGGGAGTCAGAGATGTCTGTCCT
This sequence comes from Protopterus annectens, assembly GCF_019279795.1. Classification (NCBI taxonomy): domain Eukaryota; kingdom Metazoa; phylum Chordata; order Ceratodontiformes; family Protopteridae; genus Protopterus; species Protopterus annectens. The sequence continues at coordinate 1,229,017,188 of NC_056735.1, forward strand.
ATTTAAAATAGCCCATTTTGGCAACATCTCCAAAAAAATCTCATTATGAGAATCAGAAAATACTTTATCATCTGCATTGGATTCAAATCATGAGGGGGATAATCTAGCCACTCGGTCTGAGTCAGAAAAAAAACTTCCTTCTCAAAGGAAGAGTTTCTTCATTTTCAAAGGAGTAGAAGTTGAAGTTAATGTTTGACTAGTCTTACAAGCTTGAGGGCTAAGCTATTCTGCAGCATTTCATACTGAACTACAAAAACAAATAACCAACAAACTGTTTTCCAACAATAATAGGGGGATGGAGGGTGAGTATGACTACTGCAGCAGTGAGGAATTCGATCATCTACTGTTATGGGTAATTGCAAGTTACACAAATGCACTACGTGCATCACTCCCAATGCTGCAGTAGCCTTATGATGTATGATTTGATTACGAAGGCCTATTCAACTGGGGAAGAGGAAGGATATGAATCCTGGAGCTCCTAGAGAATAGTCCTAGCAAACCCAAACATGGATCCAGAAAGAATCCAGTTTGTAATGTCTTGTAAAGGTATGTACAGAGGACCACGTAGTGCTACTAGAATGCTTGGTGAATCCACCCCTTTCCTATATGCCATTAAAGACCAGGTTCACAGAGTAAGCTTTGATACTGCTTGGAACTAGCTTACCATGGTGGGCATAATAAAAACAAATGGCCCAGAGCAACCACCAGGAAATGGTCTGTTTTGACATGGGTTGTCTATTCTTAGTCCCAATATAAGAAACAAATAGCTGATCAGCTTTTCTAAAGGATTTGGTTCTGTCAAGATAGCACCCGAGCTCCTTACGCATACCCAGACTATTTAGCATCCTTTCTCCCTGGCTCTAAGGGTTTGGATAGAGCACTGGGAAATTGATGGCTCGACTCAAAGTTAACTCAAACAACCTTCAGCATTAAAGAGGGATCTGTCAATAATGACACCCTATCCCTACCAAAGACCAGATAAGAGTTCATCCACCATGGAAGCTTGCAACTCAGATACTCTTCTTGCAAATTTTACAGCAATGAGAACAATTTCCCATGTACATTAACAGAGGAGTACAAAAGGGCACAGGCTAGTAGCTGACACAATTACTTCAGCACCATTGGTACATAGTCCGCAACAGGGCCATGGTTACTGGTGAGGCACCAACTAGAAAATCTCTTCCACTTTCCAAAACAAGACTTTCTAGGGCAGGTTTTCATACCTCCTTTATTACCTTCTGCATGTCCTCCAAGAGCAGCTGCCTAAAAGGAACCAGAACTGAATTGTCCAGGCAGTTAGTTGAAAATGACTGACATTTGGGTGCATCAAACTCCCCTTTTCTTGTGTGAACAGATCCAGTTTGTGTGGAAGCTCATGGTAATTATCCTTGGCCAACTCCGTAAGAAGGGGAAAAAGTACAATTGTGTTATAATTGCCGTAACTGCATATGTTTGAGCAGATCAATGCTGCAGTACTGATTTTTGCCATGCAGAAGCTCATGACTGGTCTGGTTCCCAGAGTCTTTGCATCATCCCCAGCTGAAAGATGTCTAAGGACTGATTTCCGGACATCGGGATATAAGACAATTGTCCATCAGTGCCATCTTCAGGTCCTTCTAGGCTGAGGAAGTCAAGTCTGATGCCTGACAGTCACTACCCTCCCAGATGTCTAAAGGAGGGTGGAAGCTGGTACTGCAACAATGATCTACGCGAACACTGACAGTTACGGTAAGTGTAACAACTGTACCCTGTTCTTCATGAATAATGTTGCAGTACTGATTCTTGGCAGGACTCTCAAAGCTACAGATCAGGGGGCTGGCTGGCTGAGAAACCCTGGGACACAAGGTTATGTAGAACAGTAGCAGCAAAACCTGCCCTAACCCGAGAAAGCAGTGCCTACATGGTAGTGTTGAGTAAAAGGTGTGGACAAAAGACCAGTTGCCAGCTCCTCAGATGGCCTGTGTAGGGACATCTTTTATGAAAGCAGTGATGGCCGCCCTATGTCTCACGGGCTGGGCCCTGAGAGATGCTGGTAGTTGTTTTCTGTGATGAGTATAGCAAAAGGTAATACCATTAGCTATCTGTTTTGCAATGGTCTGTTTGGAGACAGGCCTGCCATCTTTCCTTCCGCAAAGGCCACCAAATGCTGTTATGCTCTATTTGGGGACTGTGTCCTGCTAAAGTAATACATGATCTGTCAATGCACATCCAGGGAATGGAGGAGTTGTTCAGCCTTACTTTGTGGATTAGTGTAGAGCACTGGTAAGTGTACAGCTTGGTTTAGAGATAACTCTGACACTATAATTAGCATAAAAAGGGCTAGTTCACTGTGTAACTCTATCATTGTGGAATACAGGGAAGGGTTCTTTGCACATCAAGGCTTGCAATTCTGAGATCTGCCTGGCTCAGATGACTGCTATCAGTAGGGTGGTCTTCCAAGTGAGCATCTTTGAACGGTTAGAGACAGCTATCTCAAAATGAGGCATGGTAAGTTTTTCCAAACATAATTCAGGTCCCAAGAGGGAACAAGATTTCTCTTGTGTGGTTTCAGGTGTATTACCTCTTTTAGAGACCATTTCAAATTGGGGTGAGTACACACAAGCGGAAAGCAAGGTATGCAAGCAGAACCAGCAGGTGCATGCACCTTAATACTTGAGTAAGAAAGGACCTAGGTAAATAATTCTGAAAGGTATACCAGCACTTAACACATGCCAGCATTAAGTACCGTCATACCTTTGGCCTGGCAGCAAATAAAAAAAACCTTTTCCATTTTGATAAGTATGATTTTCTGGTAGTTGGTTTTTGTGTCTCTCTCAAGATAGATAATAATTCAGTACATTAAGTTGCATCATTTGGTGTTAAAATGCGATCTTCCAAGCTGTTAGTAGAGTGTGTTCAGATGTAGATGACTGACTGACTCATTGAGTTAGGTGTGTAGGTCTATTAGTGGGGGAAGGGTATAGTATCTCCCCTCACCGAGGGTCAACAGAATGGAGAAACAGTGTTGCCTTGACCAGAAGGGGGCTATGAGTACCATGCCTGGACTGTCTGACATCACTTACAGCAGTAACCTGGGGATTAAGGCTAATGGAGGGAAACCATACAGAAAGAGGCCTATCCATTTGAAGGAGATGGCATCCTATTTTCCATGTCCCTGTTTGGTGAGTTTGGGTTCTGCAGCAGAACTTTTGTAGCTGTCTGTTTAGAGGGGAACCAAAGAGATCTACACTGGAGGGTGAGGTCCAAGAAAATCATCTCACTCTCTCTCCAGCATCTATTCACTGGGGTCCTGAACCTACCTGCTCAGAGTCTGCAATAGTGTTGTTCTGGCCCTGGACGTAGGACAATATTAAAGTCAGTTGTAGTTTCTGTACCAAAAGCCATATCTTTATCATTAGACTGCAGAGAGGAGAAGACTCCCCTTGTTTGGTGACCACATAACTGTCTGTTGTTAAGAATATGTTGCCCAAATCTGTCGAACTCCTGTGGTCAGGTTGCTCTGAAAGGCTTTTACAGCTAAACATACTGCCAGCAAGTGCGGCTTCCTTTGTTCTGGGGTCCAGATTCCCTGCACCTTCAACTTCCTAAATGTACTACTGAGGCTGTGTCTGAGTTCTCTGAGGTAAACAAAAGCTTGTCCTTGGGTTCTGTAGCATGCTGTCTTTCCACCAATCTACCTGCATTTTTAGGCAGGGAAGAAGGGGAACCACAGTTTCTAAAGACTGTAAATGCTGTTCCCAAGTGTTTTTAGGACCACTGGAGTTTTCTCATGTGCAGCTTTGCAAGTGGAACCACTAGGATGCCAAGTACCTCAATGCCCTTAAGAATTCCCTTGCAGTAATTGTCTGCTTTTGTAATTTGTTTTATAGACAGCTTATCAAACAGGAGACCTTGTTCCGAGGAAGAAAGGGGGCTTTTGTTGTACTCAGTCTTTCAATATGCCCAGAAAGGAAATTCTTATCTGGCTATAGTTGAGACTTGCTGAGGCTGAGAGTGATGCCTACCCTCTGGAACCAATCCATGGTGATTTGCATGGTTGTCTGAAGTTCCAGGATAATTTTCCATCTGAATCAAGAAGTTGTCTAGGAAAGGATATATGTGAATTGTATGAAGTTCTGCAATGAACTATAACTGATGCTAGGCATTTTGGTTAATACTCTGAGAACAGTAGATAAAAGGTAAAACACTGAACTGCTAGTGAAAAATCTTCTGTCAGAAAATAGACATTTTCTGTGTTCTTTGGCTACAGGAACGTCAAGACAGGAGTCTTTCATATCTAGGGCCATCATAAAGGCTCCCTGGAAGATCACGAGCAGTAGTTTTTGCAAGGTTAGCATTTTGAACTTTGGTTTGTGAAAGAATTTTTTTAACTTTGACAAGTCTACGATTGGTCTCCTGGTGCCTTCCTTTCTTGGGATCAAGAATATTCTTGAGTAAAATAACCCTGTGGTCTCTCCTCCTGCAGAAACTGGCTGAATGGAACCTTACTGTAGAAGTTCTGTAAGAATGCGGGGAAGAAGTCCCTCTTTGCTTTTGGGGGCTTTGGTATCCCTAGCAAGTTTTTCTTCTCTGAACTGAATGAAATAGCCTCTTCCTAGGATATCTAACACCCACTGGTCCCAGGTGATGACTTTCCACTGTTGTAGGAAGGAGGGAAGTCTTCCTGCCAGGGGGGGTGTGGAGATGTGCTGTGGACAGTCACAGCTGCTCCCTGGAGGCACTGGATTTTTGGACCCCCCAGGTTTAGTACACTGATCTGCTTGTACCTTCTGATCTGTCTTGGTTTCTTGCATCTGAGAGGCCTCTTTTTTTCTTGCCTTGGTGGCAGTGGCCAATATTTAGAGGGGTAATTCCTGTTATATATAGGTGTGGGAGACAAAACTCGTAACCATTTTAATTTGTTTCCCTTTCTTGTCTAGTTTTTCAAAAACTTTCTCAGTAGCGGTACCAAACAGGAACTCCCCATCCAACGTGGCATCAAAGAGTTCCTCTTTTACCAGGTCTGAGAAAGGTTGTGTTCTCAGCCCATCACATCTTTGTGTGAAAGACCTAGTAACAGCTGCCCCGCATGATGTATTCAATGTGTCACAGCCACATTTCAGTGAGTGCCTGGGCAACTGGGATGCTGAGCTAGCTGTCTCTTGTATGCTCCTCTGCAGGCTTTTGTTAAAGATCCTCTCTACAAGAAAAACATTACTAAGGCAAAGACTCCATGTAGTCTAATGTGAAATTGACAGTTAAGAGCCCTCATAACAAGGGTAGTTGACATGCAAGTCTTTAAACCAAATGTACAAAGCATTCTGCTCTATCGGGTAAAGGATGTCTGGCTGCACCCTTAGAAGCCACCTTGGCAGATTCAGTAGACACTACTGAGGTATCTTCACAACGAATATAAAACAAAAAATAAAATCCAAAATATAAACGACCAGCAAGACCAGGACCTTCCGCAATGAATAATTAATCCAACCTCTAGCGCCTCGGCAGTAGCCTTCCAAGGAGAATACATACATACAGAGAAAATGCAGCACATATTTATACAATAATATAAATCAATTATTCAATAAATCAATAAATCATTCAAACAATTCAGCAATTAACCAATAAAAACATTTCAAATGCAAAATTCATATAAAAACTTTCCAATTACATTCTATATTAATGCCCATAGGGGCTAATGTGCTATATTTCAATATAAAAAGAGTTTCCTTATACACAAGTTTTTTCCTCACATTAATATTATACTGTATACTAGGAATATGTTCCAAAATTGGATGCAGGAACATGTCAGTGACATTAGAAATGAGAAAATAGAAAGTCCACTTGCAATGCATTTTAAAAAATATCATAGCAGTGACCCACAAGGTTTATTAGGAACAATTTTGGAACATATTCATATTGTCCATTGTTTTCCCAAAGGATAAGGGAGGGATCATAGGAAAGGGTGCCATGTGCATCACAGTCCGAGAAAAGTTTGAAGAGGGAGGTGTTCAGCAGAAGACAGCTCTTCCTTATCATTGGATTCTGAGAAGACTGAATCCTCATGGGAAGATGCATTTCTCCTTTTCACAGACGCTCCTGGAACAGGCATCTGTGGCAAGCTGGGTCCCTGGACACATGAAATCTATGAACTCCTGGGCCAGCTTAGCCAGATCCTCTGCATCAACTTGGGTAGAAAAGGCTGAGGACTCAGTTTGTGTGTCTCTGATTTTGAAATCAAGGCCTCAGAACATGGGTAGATGGCTGCAATCTCTATCTGATTCCAAAGAATTTCCTCACATATGACTATGAAGGGAATACCGCCCTCTCCCTTCATTAACAACACTAAGGCATCAGATGCTGAAGCCTGCGAAGTGGATCAGACTGATCAATGTCGATGTGATAATCTTCTCCATTGTGTGGTCTCCTGCCAAGGCAGCCTCCCGAAGGGTTGAGACAGAGGACTCAGGCAGAGTGGTCATCAGAACAGGGGGCTGCAAAGGCACCTCATGAGTCATTGACAGAAGACCTGACTGTGGACACAGAAGGTTCTCAGTTGTCCCTCACATCCTTTTCCTCCAAACTCTATCTTCCTGTTTTTTGGGTAGGGAAACAGCAAATGCCAAGGTGTGCGATGAAGCATGTGGTACATCAGAGAACTCCATGTGGGCAGCAAGGACTTCAGCTCAATGTTTCATATTTTGGAACAAAATCTAGCACAGTCTTTGCAACTGGAAACATCGTGCTGAGGTTCCAAGCAAAACAAAATATGAATGGAAATTGTTTTGCAGGACTTGTTTCTAACACTTCAAGTAGTTATTAATCTTTTTAAATGTTACAGAAAATCTTCCCCAATGGGCTACTTACCAAACTAGGTAGGAGGTAACACTGGAAAAACAAGCCAGTCAATGGACTGTGAGCATTAGATAAACTAAGTAGCGCACTGTACTATGTGGCTAAAAAGAACTTAAGATAGTGCTGAAAGATGCCCATCTCATAACCTCACATCCAGATGTTGGTCCTTGGATGTCCATCAGCTGGGGATGTTGCAAAGACTCTGGGAACTGGGCTGGAGGTGGCCTTCTGCAGAAGAACCAAGAATTAGTACTGCAACAATGACTCTGAACAACATCCACTGTGCCTTGGCAAAATGGGGTCACCACAATTATTTCTGGAGTGGCCTCCTGAACTATCCTAGGCATCAATGGAAAGTATGGAAATGCATAACATTACTGTCTATGGGAATAAGAAAGCATCTGCTTTTCAGGTTTAATTGCAAGGAGTCCTGGAGAAGAATCTGTTGAGTTGTCTGCTGTGAAAGAAGGCAAACTGATCTACTTGAGGAGTTCCCCAGAACTGAATCAATTCCTGGAAAACATCTCTCATTCCACTTCCATATGTGAGGGTCTGTCCTGCACCTGCTCAGTTTGTCTGCCACTATGATTTGCTGTGACAGAATGTAGGATGCTTGAAGAGTTAAGAGCTGAAGGACTATCCCCCAAGCAATCAATGCCAGCCTATATAGGTGGTACAATCTCGTAGCCTCTTGCTTGTTGAAAACTGTTGTCTGTAATCACCTGAAGTAGTCCTGGGGACCATAGATGATGGAGAGATTTTAAGGCATGGACCACAGCTAACATCTCTGACATTTATGTACTTTGTTCTGTCTGAGGAATCCCACAGACCTTGCACCCTTACCCCCACTGAAACTGCCCCCAAGCAAAATCTGAAATATCCACAGCTATAGATGGACCTGGATGTAGAGGAGAAAATGGGAAGCCTGCATTTGCTTGAACATGAAGTCTCCACCACTACAGTTCATTTTTTTTTTTCACTTCAGGTGATTACAGCAGTGAATCTGAAATTCCAGAGGATGCAAATGTTGGGTCCATGAGTTTTAGAAATCACAAACTTTCTCAAGAGGAATAACGAGAAATACATTCTTGCTGAGGTCTGAGACTGAATTCAGAAGCTCAGGACAGTTTCCAAACAAAAATCCACCTTTTTCTGTTTGCAGTGTCTACCATCTGTGCTCCTTTTTTTTTTTTTTTTTTTGTGAATACTCCTGCAGGAATTATGAGTGATAACCTTTTGTGCCAATACCAGTTTGTGCTCCAAAAAAGGCACCAGAATTACAAATCTGATGAAGCATTTTTTTTCCAATAAAGGCTACATAGTGTTCTCAGAAAAGACTATGTGGTCCTTCCCCAAACAAAACAGCAAAATAGGTACATGAAGATGATGATCCTTAAGTAGAATTTGTCTTACGCAAGCACACTTGTTAGAAATCATGCTAGTACCCAGATGCACTAAAAATCTTAGAAAAATATGCCACAATAAACAGTACTGATCAAAACAGCAACACGTCAGTAAAGCAGCAAACAACATTAGAAGTAGAGAGCTCAAGAAGTTGCTGCCTGACAGGCATACTGACACTGATCAATTTGGGTGGCAAAAAACTGTCTCTTTTCCCACCAGTATGTCAAACCTGCATCCTGGGCAGGTGGAGGAATTTAGCCATGCTCCAGTGATGTCCCAAAAATCTGGAAGTCAAGTCAAGCAGCCAACAACCCAGTGTGGCTCAGTGCCATGGATAATGACTACTACTGTAGAAATGATCTCGACTATGAACACATTTATGCAGAAAGCTTGCACCTGCCCCAATCTTAAAAATTCACACTGTGGGATTGCTGAAACTTGAAAAAGAAAAGCAAAAAACTATTGTATTATGAGCAACTCACCTCAGCACTAGGTTTTTGAGTATAAAACACCACTTCAGTAGCATTCCCTATCCATGAAGCTTGCGTAACAGCGGATGACTGACCTTTTGGAATGGCTTTCATACATGCCCCTTGCAGGTGTCACATATTCTTGCCGCACATCAGGCTGAGGCACAACATACACAAGGTGTTACATGCACCACCTTACAAATCTTTTGTAAAAAAAAAAAAGCCCTCTCCAAGAGTGTAAGAAGGCATGTATATTCTTTACTTCATAAAATCCGCAAGGAATTAAACCTTGTGTTGCCAATCTAGAAAAACAGATCTGGTTACAGTAATACCACAATGCCCCCCATGTAAATTGCAAACATAGCTTAAGAAGTGTCCCAAGTACATCTTTGAGGTCTCCAGGACTCAGGGTCTGGTGGGTGGTACTACAGTATATAATGCAGTAGTAAACTATAGGAACATTAATTGTTATGGTGAGTATCTCTCATAATGTGCTCCTTTCACAGGTTCACAGATAGGTACTAGGCTATCGGCCCAAGGGCCTAAGTAAGCCTAGCCAACAAGGTTCCTTGGCTTTCGCCACCCAAAAAAGTTATTTTCCTGTGCTCCTGTCGAGCAGAGCCACAGAAGTGATCCCCAGGGTGTATTTCCTATTTCCCATCTAGTCATCAAGATTTTTCTTGAAGAGTGCTAATGAGGAATTTCGCTTGACATAAATGGGTAGCTTGTTCCAGAGTATGGGGAAGTCTCTGGGACAGGAATCTATCCCTCCAGCATGTCCTGTTTATTGTGGTGACAAGGTTTAGGTCCGTAGAGCACATAGCTCGGAGGGATTGGGATTTCTTTAAGTGTAGCATGTCATCTTAGGAATAACTGGTTCAGTATTATTCCTTTATAAATGGGAGAGTACTACATTATTATAAGAAATACTAACAGGGTGGGAGTGGTGAAATTTGTTCTGGTCTTATACTGCATGCCTTTTCTCTAATTTATTTTATCACAGTTCAAGTAGATGCCTCTCCTTAACTGTTCCAGCAGACTTGTTCTTTAAAAACGGCAGCCATTCTAGCTGCTGCTATGACTTGCTGCACCTCCACTTTTGCTACTGGACTTATGGTAAAGATGATACAGCAGGCCAACCATTTAAAAAGGGTTTGTTCAGACACTGATGCAACAACTTTTTCTGGCATAAAGATGACAAAATACTGGCCTGTTTGCCTGATGTCCTTGGTTCTCAACAGTATAAACACCAGAGATGCCTCTGGATACCCAGGTGGTCCTAATTCTGCAGACTAGGGAAGAACTGACTGGCTTTAGTGCCAGCTCAAAGACCACTTCAGACATTAACAAAATATTGGTTTTACAACTGACCTTGTTCCTAAGGGACACTCTTGTAAGGCTGAAGTTCTGAAACCATTCTAAGTAAAGTAACTCCCATCAGGAACAGCACTTTCTGAGACAAGAATTTAATAACTATTGAAGAACTGGACAGCAGTGGGGGGCACTGTCAGCTTTCTGGTGGACAAAGTATCAAGGAGAGGAAGACTCCATTTCCTAGGTGGTTTATAGTGAAGCAGCCATCAAACTTTTACTAGGCAGTGTGACATCAAGGGAAATTCCACAGGTAAGTACACTTAAAAGGCAAACTAGTGCCACATAAGTATGCAAAAAAAAACACTACTGGAAAAAATTCTTCTAGGACTGCAAGACCTGTGGCTCTAAGCACAGTTGTTGACGAAAATTCTTTGAAGTGTACAATAAGGGGGACCCTCTGACATATGGCCAAGTGTATCTTAGTGTTGGCTCTCTAGGTTTCCTTCATGATTTCTACTAACTCCCACTAACAGCTTTTTCCCTGAGCAGCATCAGGCTGGTAAGATCCATACCACGCAAGTCCTAGCTTCTTTAAGTGTAAACAGGACATTGTGGGTTAGGAGTGTGTTCGCTGAGGTAGCAATAAGTCGACTGCACTGAATGAACTACTTTGGAAATTAACAATTTCCATGGCCAGTAAAGGGTGATCCTGGCCCCATATGCGCTCAACTTTTGTAGTACTCTTAGTATCAGTGGCAAGGGAGAGAAGGCATACAACAGACTGCCTTACCATAACATGATGATGTCTACTGCCAAAGCCTTTAGGGCTGGGGAACCGGAACAAAAGATCTGAAACTGGCAATTACCTTCTGAGGGGATGCGGCCTATGATGAGAAGACCTCACTTTTAAACACTCTCACAATATACCTTTGGGTCCAGCCTCCACTTAATCACTGAGCAAAGACTTGCATAGATTGTCCACCAATACATTCTGGGCTAAGACAGACTGAGTTGTACTTCACTTGCGCACCAGCTGCTGTTTCCCATCCCATCACTGTCAACCTGCACAGCTAGTAATAATGTTTGTCCCTTTACTTGCCGCAGTCACCACTCTGTGTGAATGGCTGCACCTTGGTATTGAACATCCTCAGAACCGGCAGGAGGGCCATCAACACAGTGTTTATGTGTTTGTCCAACATAGTCTGATCCCAGGTTCTGTTACCACGCAGAACACAAAATATGCTCCCCACACCATGTTTCACATATCCAAGGTTAAACTCTATCTGCCCAACATGAGGATCACTGGGTTGTCTAAGTTTATGGGCACCTGAGTGTTCTAACATAACATTTTCTTCTTAGGGTGGAGATGAGTGGTAACCAGAGTGACAGGATGACATGCTGCTGCCAAACATTCCTCACACATCAGTGGACCTACCAGTTTACTATAACTGTGCTGAAATGTGTTACATTGAAAATTAAAATTCTAAGCTGAAAATGAAGATTAATTAATTCACCGATTAAAAAAAGTGGAATGCAAGTGACATTTTGTTTTGGGTACTCAGAAAAATTATCTTTGGTACTTGGAGAATGAGTGACATTTTGACATTTATGTAGGTAATTTGTGATTAAATGCAGAATTCTACAATTGTTGCAGAAAATAGTTTTGTTCTGGGTGAAAGTATTTTCCTGAGTGCCAGCAGAATCCATGCATGTATGTATTATGGAACAGTAGGCCAAGTAGCTCATCTTGTATCAGAGGAAGAAACAGATAACTCAACTGCAGCAGTGTACATCTGTCTATGAGTAATTAAATGCAAATTACGGATGCCCTCTCATTTCATTTCCTTCAAGTGTCTGCAGTTGCAAAGCAAAGCATCGAGTGAAAAACTATGAATCCAAAGTATCAGTGGGCATCAACTGCATATGGTGAAGCCTGCTATTTTTATGTATGCATGTTTGCATGTGTTAGCAGTCATATGTAACATTTCACTGTATGATGTGGAAATATTTTGCCATCTGAATTAAATCAGAGTCATGCACTTTCATGAAGTATATGTACAGTGTAAAAGTTCTGTAGGTCATGAAGTCATTAGTGTTGATAATTAACAACAGGGAATCACTATATGAGCTGGTGGGGTACTTTCAACATATGTACATACTGCAAAGGCTAGAAGGTTTAGTATGCTCTTTGTAAGGGGAAGCAGCGCAACATAGTTTAACTTTTGTGCAGAAATTAGTTTTTTTTGCAGAAATGTCAAAGCAAGACTCCTCAAATGAGGCCACGGTCACACCATCAGTTCGTTCCACCACATAAAGATGAAAAAAATGTGCTTTTGGTGGATAGCCATCTGTACCATTTGCAGAAGAAAACTGACCGGAAATAACTGGTGCTTCGATAGAAAGTCAACAGGCAGGTGAAAAGGGTGATGTGCCACTGTAAAGAATCATAAAAGGACAGAAGCTTTGGAAAACCTCTACTCATCATGATGACCCAGATCTTATTGGTAGGGATGTAATTTTAATTAGGCATGCTGTAAAACATACAGCTGCAAAACACAGTGAAGAGCCCTACATGATAGCAAATGAAGATCTTGCAAGGACTGCAATTGGTGTAGTAATGCAATTACCTAACAGCAAAGCTTTCAAAGCATACACAGTGTTAACAAAATGAGTCATGAAATACAAAAAGTATTCTCTATAATAATGCAGATTTACAGAAAATACAGCTGCCTCTGATATGTGACAGACTCATTATATTGCTCTCTAGAGTCATCGACAGGCAGTCATGTAGTACTTTTAACAATAGATAACATTAGTGTCTTGTGTAGATCACTCTATATTCATATATGGCACATTCCCACTGCAAAATGGATCAGTTAAATTTATGCTGTCCCCAGACGTCTTGGTTATGCACCGATGGCACAGTAATACCACAGAAGTACAAACTGCTGCCTTTAAAATATGACACAACTTATAATACATTATGGCAAAGTTCACATGAGATATGTGACTCCATAAGACATGCACTGAATCCAACTGTTGGCCTCAGAGACTGAGGAAGCGTGTATGAACAAAGTATTAGGCACGACCCACCAGTCTATTGATAGGAATGTCATTTCTGTTACTGCTAAACAGTCGCCTGTACTAGCATTTGTAAATCCAGAGAAAGTGATACACACACACATCACTAGAAACAGCACGCCTCCAGCAGCACTTACACTGTGTGAATTCTTTAATATCGACTACTGAGTGGAAGACTGAGGCACCACAGTACAAGGTATTACGTCTTGGCTAGCACCTTTACAAGATACATCTTTCTGGAATAATTATGAGGTGCGTACTACAGAATTTCCATGTATGCATAATGCTGATGAAGGACTGCATTAGCAGCCAAGGACATTGTTGGGGAGCAAAATCCTTAGTGTTGTTCACCTGTTTAGAAAAATACAAGTAAAGCAAAATAAGACAGAATGCACACATATATATTATCCTCACCTACAAGGAAGAGATTTCTTACTAAAGACAGTAATTCCTATAGATAACTGGAGAAATGTGATGAATTCACTCCAGGAGGACTTACTGAAGGAACATCTTACCGGCTCTTTCTAATATGTGCAATCAACCTGCAATGACTTGGGAATGTGACTGCTTTTTCCAGTGTGACAATGGCTACTTCTAAGAACTTACATGTCTTACCTACTAGTTCAGAATGTACAAATACATATCATCATAACTATAAACTATGGAGTACCACTAGCTTCTTGTACAAACAACATTGCCTCCTACCACTATGTGACAACACCGTCAGTTTAAGTACATGCATGCATATTTCTGTATTTTGCATGCCATTTTACTGCCAGCAGTCTTCTGAATTACCACTGTATTCTTGGAAGGCTGACAATGGAGGCAATTCATTATGCAGTATTTGTACGACTACTACTACTGCTATCGCTTGTTACAGAAACTACAGGTGTACTACTTTATGTTCTGCACATAGCAACAATGTGATAACTTGCCTGCAAATTACAAATTTACCAATAAAATAAGCTAAATGAATGACTTCAGGATACATATTTAACTGTAGATTACAAGATGCAACTGTACATGGTATTGTCAAGCAAAGGTACTATGCTCACAGTAAAGGAATCCTAACACGGTTGGAGCCTGTATAAGGCAGTCATCATGGTAAGAGTAGATATGGACTCCCAGGTCTTCAGATAACCCAAAACAGGGTGAGGGGGCAGGAGTTCAGTGAATAAGTTCAGTTCTGTGTAAAGATAGAAAGGGAGAGAAGTGAACTGGAAGCACTTCTCTCCCACTCTGAATCTGAAGAACTGACAAGGGTCTCCGTGAACTGGAATATGGAGATGCACATACTTTAAAACCCACTATGATTAACAGGACCCTCAGGCAAAGCAAAAGTAGCAGGATCTACAGTGTGAATATCTTGAACTTCCTGACATGAAAGAAAGTACAGTTTTGTACCTACCATAAATGTAGATGTTCGAGTGCTAATACAGCTGCAGTCATAACAGATGGGTTCTCCTGCCGTCAGGCGGGTCCTCGGTCGGCCGAATTCGAAAGTCTAGGTCCAGCGTCGGTTGTCGTCGTTTCTTCCCTGACGTCAGTGCGACAGGGGTATAAAAGAACCAGCCGACGCCATTTTCTTCAGTTTTTCTTGCCCCGGATGTCAGGTGCCCCCAGAAGGAAGGCAATACATAAATTTATGTAATAATGCAGTGCAATATAATCAAAAAACAGTAGTTGCAAGCAAATACACCATAAATGAATACCCCAATTAGGTTGTATGAGGAGGTGTTAGCCAATAGGCCTGTTCCAAGAGGGGAAGGAGGGAGGGAAACCTGGACTGCAGCTGTATTAGCACTCGAACATCTACATTTATGGTAGGTACAAAACTGTACTATGTTCATCGTGCATACAGCTGCAGTCATAACAGATGGGTAGAATCCCAAAGCTAAAAAAGGGGTGGTAGGCACTAGGTGGAACTAGGAGGAGCCAGGATGCCCTGCAAGACTGCAGTGGCAAAGCCTGCTCTAGTTTTGGAGTATAATGGTAGGTGGTAGTGCTTGGAGAAGGTATGCACAGAACTCCAAGTGGCTGCTTCCAAAATATCTTTGGTAGGAACTCCTCTGAGGAAAGCTGCAGAGGTAGCTGTGGCCCTTGTGGAGTGAGATCTGATGCCTGCAGGCACAGTTTTACCATGAAAAGAGTAACAAAAGCGTATGCAGTGGGCTATCCATTTTGAGATTGCCTGTTTGAAAATTGGCTTCCCTTGAGCTCCTATAGCATAGGACACAAAGAGTTGTTCTGATTTTCTGAAAGGCTTTGTTCTGTCCAAATAATAACGCAGCTGTCTGTGGATGTCCAAGGAATGTAGTAGTCTCTCCCCTTTGTTTTGAGGATTAGGGTAAAAGGTAGGTAAGTGGATAGCCTGATTCAAAGCTACCCTGGATACCACCTTTGGCATAAAGGACGGATTGGTTCATAAGGAAACTCTGTCCTGATGGAAAATGATGAAAGGCTGCACAGCCATGAGGGCTTGTAGTTCCGATACCCTGCGAGCTGAGGTGATAGCCAGAAGGAACTGTACATGGTATTGTCAAGCAAAGGTACTATGCTCACAGTAAAGGAATCCTAACACGGTTGGAGCCTGTATAAGGCAGTCATATAAGAGTAGAGATATGGACTCCCACCAGGTCTTCATATAACAAAACAGGGTGAGGGGGCAGGAGTTCAGTGAATAAGTTCAGTTCTGTGTAAAGATAGAAAGGGAGAGAAGTGAACTCAAAAGGAGGCAAGGTCAGCTTTTCTAGAATGAAATTAAGGACCCAAGCAGGTATTGGTTGTTTCCTTGGGGGTTTTATATTCTTAGACCCTCTGAGGAACTGTCTTAAGAGGGGGTGAGAGAATAAAGGAGGATCAGTGTTGTATTCTGCAGAAATGGCTGAGGCATGGATTTTGATGGAGGAGAATGAAAGTCCACTGCTTAGCAGCTCAGTTAGATACTGTAATATTTGAGGTAAATTCAGTATTCCAGGATTCTGGCCCTTTTTCTCATTCCAGGCACAAAACCGTTTCCATTTTGCGGAGTAAGCTTTCCTAGTAGAAGGCCATCTGGCCTCCAAAATGACATCCTGCACCTCCTTGGAGAGTAGGGTCTGTTGTGAAGGTAAGGAATCTTCCATGCGGCCAGACTGAGTGCTTTCAGCTGACTGTGAAGAGTTTTGAAGCTGTGTTGAGTCAGAAGAAGAGGCATTAGAGGTAGGGTCTATGGTGGGGAAAGTGTCAGGCTCCTCAGGAGTGGGTACCAGTGTTGTCTTGGCCAGTCTGGAGCAATGAGAATCATCTTTGGTCTGTCTGCTCTGGTTTTTAATAGAACTTTGGGCAGCAGAGGAAGAGGTGGAAAGGCATAAACTGTCATTGTTGTCCAACTGAAAGAGAGAGCATCCAATCTCCAGGCCTGTGGATGAAAAGTCCTTCAGCAGAATTTTGTCAATTGGTGATTTTTGTGGGAGGCAAAGAGATCTATGTCTGACCTTCCCCATGCTTGAATTATCTCTGAACAAACTTGAGGGTGCAACTTCCATTCGTGTGGGTCTGTCATATTTCTGCTTAGGTTGTCTGCCAGCGTGTTTTCCTTGCCTGGCAAGTACTGTGCTTGAAGTTCGATTTGTAATTCCAGAGCCATGTTCCAAAGTGACATGGCCAGCCTGCATAGGGGGTATGAATGGGTTCCTCCCTGTTTGTTTATGTACCACATTACTGTGGTGTTGTCTGTCCTTATCGATAGTTGACCTGGATGCAGAAGGTCTTTGAAAGCTATAATAGCATTTATTACTGCTAGCATTTTCTTTTGATTGATGTGTAGGTGCTTTTCTTTTTGGGACCATTTGCCCTGAATGCACCGATCTGTCATGTGCGCCCCCCAAGGCGTAGTCCGAGGCGTCTGTTGTGATGACTTGATTTGCTTGAGGCTTGCAGAATGGGAGACCTGTGTTTCTTTGGCATGCTTGAGCCCACCACAGAAATTCCTTTTGAAGACATGGAATCAGTGGTATTATTGTTTCCAAACTGTGGCTGTGTTGAGACCATAGGTTTTTCAGGTACCATTGAAGTTTCCTCATATGCAGCTTTGCTCATGGGATTAGTAGGATGCAAGATGCCATGAATCCCAGAGCCTGCAGGATTTTCCTTGCAGTCAGCCTGGTGAAATTTGCTAGTTTTCTGAATTACTGAGTTAGTTGCCCCTGTTTCTCTGGCGTGAGGTAGGCCATCTGGGTGTTTGTGTCCAAGTTGGCACCCAGGAAAATTATTTTTTGAGAGGGTATTAGCCTTGATTTCTTTTTGTTGACTGTGTATCCCAGAGAATTCAACAACATTATTACAAAAGCCAGAGGTTTCAGAAGTATGTGCATGCTGTCCGCTTGGATCAGGCAGTCGTCCAAATATGGGTATATTTGTATCCCTTGAAGGCTGCAGTAGGCAATTACTGATGCCAGGCATTTCGTGAATACTCTGGGCGCAGTAGATAAGCTAAAGGGCAATGCAGAGAATTGATAATGGGTTGAACCTGCAAGAAATCTGCGGTATCTTCTGCAATCTTGTCTGATTGGGACATGCAGGTATGCCTCCTTGAGGTCCAATGTTACCAGCCAAGACTCCTTGCCCAGCATGGGAAGAAGCTGCTGTAATGTGAGCATCTTGAATTTTGGCACGAGTAAAAATGTGTTTAGGATGGATAGGTATAAAATAGGTTTCCAATCTTTTCCCTTCCTTGGTACCAGGAATAGTCTGGAATAAAAACCTTGACCTTGTTCTTGTGCAGGTACCTCTTGAATAGCTTTCATGTCCATGACATCTGAAATTTGTCTTTGTGCCACTGCCCTTTGATTGTGTGGCAGGTTTGGCATGCCTCTCATTTGTGGAAGGGTGTGAAAATGGAATCTGTAGCCTCTGTTTATAATGTCCAGGATCCATTTGTCTTTTGTGACAATATGCCAATTTTTTGAAAATAATGCCAGTTTTCCGCCTAAGGGTGCTGCCATTTGAGCCTTGCTTGGCATGCAAAGGGGAAAGTCATTGGGTTTGCTTTCTGAATGGCTGTGAACTATCCTCACGACCTCTTTGTGTAGGAGCTTGCCACTGTCTGCCTCTAAACGATCCTTGAAATTGCCCTCTGCCCCTCGGGCGCCTGTATCTACCTCTTTGGGGTCTGTCCGTGGTTGGAAAGGACCAATTTTTGGAAGGCCAATTTCTACTGAAACGTGGAGGTTGTACCTGTAGGAAATCTTTCACTGTTTGCATTGATTTTAGCCTTTTCCTCCATTTTCTTTAATACCTCCTCAGCTTTAACACCAAATAATACATCTTTTTGTAGAGGGGCATCTAGTAATTTAGCTTTGACATGATCTGGTAAGGTTTGCTCCTTGAGCCAGGCATGTCTACGTATGACTGATCCTTTAACAGCAGCTCTACATGAGGCCTCTAGAGCATCAAACCACATTGCAAGGTATGTTTACCCACTTGTTCTGCACTATGCATCAAATCCTGCAACTCCTTCAAGTCTGGTTGTTCAGGTTGTGCCATTTTGCTTCTCAACTGTGATAACAGAAACTGTTGGTACTTTAACATATGGAACTGGCAGTTTAATGCCCTCATGGTTAAGGTGGCCGAGGTGTATACCTTTTTTCCCCACCTTTCTAAAGCTCTGGAATCTCTCTCTGAAGGTAATGGATTTTTAGCAGTGGAGACCTTAATTCCCTTGTGGCCCTGTGAGATAGTTTCTGGGTCAACCGCATGGCTTTTGTATAAGAATTGGTGTGAGTCAGGAACCCGGTAGTACCTGTCAGGCTTGACTGGGGCTGGAGGTAAAGAGTCTGGGTTAAGGCAGGCCTCCGAATACACATCATCTAGTATGTCTAAGACATGAGGTATAGCCAGAGTCCAGTGCTGAGGGAGCAAGAGAAAATCCTTAAGCCTTTTCTTGGAGTCTGAATACTCTTGGCCTTCCCAGTGGAAGTGTTCCCTCAAGGTATGCAAGGTTTCCCCAAAAGAGTAATCCTCAGGGGGGGGGGGGGAGACAGAGGGAATGGACTCCTCTGCATCAGAATCTTCAAAAGGGGAGTATGAATATTCCTGTTCATCAGAGTGCTCTGAAATAATGGAGGCCTGGTCCGAGGAGGGGGATTCTTCCTCCACTCTGGGCCTTTTGTCCGGGGGGGGGGGGTTGAGAACCCCTGATAAGAGTAATCAAATCCTCAGCCATTTTGAGCATCTGTTTTTTAGGCATGGGCCCGGAGAAGGGCCCTGTGTAGCTTGTCTCTTAGAATGCATGGCTGCTTTAGAGTTAGTGAAAGCCTTGATGGACAAAGAAGAGGAAGGCCTGAAGACACCTTGAGAGGTGGCAGACCTGTCTAAACACTGAGTTTCACCGCCTAGAGTGGCTTCGGTATCGGTAGTCGGGGTGTGGGCCGAGGAGCCTGCGACCTCAGGTACAGTAGACACCGCCAATGAAGTGTCGTCGGTAGTCAGGGGCTGCGTAGGCGCCTCACTGAGAACCTGACCACCTGTAATCAGCTTTGGTGTGGTGTCGGTAGAAGCCACGGACCTCGAATGTCGGTCCTTATCTTTGTGTCTTTTACTCAAAACTGGAGTCGGAGTATCCGACGACATAATGTAATTAACTTTTTTGCCAAAATAATGTTGGGCGAACTCCGCCCGACGATTAATGGTGCGTCTGTTGAATGTAGCACAAAAACGACAGGCCGAGACGTCGTGGTCTGGGCCTAAGCAAGGAATGCAGAGGGAATGAAAATCCTTATGCGGTATTTGCTTCCCACATGAAATACAATTATTAACTTTGTCTGACATTGGTCTGAGGCAAGAAAAGTTTCCCCAACGGGGTACTTAGCTTTCAAGAAGACTTCGGTTGCAAAATTTTCGTAATTTCAGGAGCTGGCCGACCGACACGTGCGAACTGCTTCTGCTTCGGGCACCGCGCGGCAAGAAAGACTGAAGAAAATGGCGTCGGCTGGTTCTTTTATACCGCTGTCGCACTGACGTCAGGGAAGAAGCAACGACAACCGACGCCGGACCTAGACTTTGGAATTCGGCCGACCGAGGACCCGCCTGACGGCAGGAGAACCCATCTGTTATGACTGCAGCTGTATGCACAATAAACATCTTGCTAAGGTTAGACAAGTCCAGAATCTACCACTGAGGGTCGTCCTTCCTGGGACCAAAAACAGCCTGGTGATGAACCCCTTCCTTTCCTGCTTGGTCAGAGGACTGGCTCCACTATCACAAGCTATTAGCTGCAGCAAATTCTCAAGAGCTACACTGGTCTGGCGGATCAGGGACATCCCACACTTTGAAGGAACAAAATAAATGTTATGCTGCCCCTTGCCTCGGTTAGTCGATGCTCGGTGGTGGCGGTAAGGAGCCAGTTATCTAAATATGGAAACACCCGGAATCCTAGATGCCTCAGATGAGCCGTGACTACTGCCATGCATTTGGTGAACACCATGGGGGCTGTGGTGAGGCCAAAGGGGAGAGCTCTGAACTGGTAGTGACTGGCTTCCAGCCGGAAACGTAGAAATCTCCTGGATCGCATGTCCATCTTGATATGGTAGTACGCATCCTGGAGATCGATGGAGCACATCCAAATGTCCTTTCCCAGAAAGGGAAGTACGAACTGCAGTGTCACCATCTGGAACTTTGTCTTCTTGACAGACGTTTTAAGTCTGCTGAGATCCAGAATGGGCCTCCAGTTCCCTGTTTTCTTTGGTACTAAAAAGAACCTTGACTAAGTTCCGGATCCGATTTGGTCTGCGGGGACTTCTTGGATGACTCGTTTTTCTCACAACCTTTGAACTTCTAGGGTTGCTTGTTCCCTTAGATTGGGTGGCACATCTGGGATGGATTTCTGTTTTCTGGGGAGAGGTGGCATGGAGAAAGGAATACTGTATCCCCTGGATATTATCAACTGTACCCATGTGTTTTTTGTGATACTTTGCCAGGCTTCTGGGTACAGTGACAATCTGCCCCTGACTGTCTCCAGAGGTGGACAGGCGGGGCCTCCTTTCAGGAGTGCTGGAAGGGCCTACCAGAAAACGTATCTTTGTCCCTCTGACTCTGCGGACCTCCTCTTCCACGAGGACGGCGTCTCCCATTATTATTCCCCCCTCTGCCCCTGGGGGAAAAGTCAGCACGTGCGTCAGGCGAAGCACCCTGGGATTTCCGGAACCACATTTTTCTGCCTTTCTGATCTTTGGGATAAGGTCTAGTAGGCACGGAAAAACGTACTCCCATGGCAGAATCTTGCCATCCTGCTCGCACCTGGTGAGAGTCTCTTTTACTTTGGGCCCGAACGACGAGCCATCAAAAGGGGCGTTGGTAAAGGAGGACTTGAAGGGCTCCGCAAACTGATAGGCACATCCAGGAAAGTGTCCGCAGGGCAACTCCTGTACCTGCTGCCCTGCTCGCTCCATAAGCTGCATAGGAAATAAGCCACATGGAGGAGTTGACTACAGAAGATAAGGTTGCAAGCTGAGAAGCAGTTCTGTCTGCAGCTCCCGCAGCTGTAGGATCCTGTAGGGTATCTTCCAGCTCTTTCAGGAGAACCCTCTGGAGACGGGTGAAATGGGAAAAATAATTCAGTGACCTAAGGGTAAAGGTCGCTGAAGAAAAGTCGTATGGGACTCCTTGTTTGGCAGATGGACAGAAGACGAGGATTCTGCTAATTCCTTCTTTCTGCCTGCCACAAACACCATAGCATCAACTGGCACACCCTTAGTTAGGAAAGGTTAGTTGTCCAGTGCAGCGATAAACTTACTGGGCATCAGCAGAACTGGTTTCATTGATTCTGGGGAGCTCCACGCCTTTCGACTTACTTCCCCTAACAGCGGGTCGAAGGGCGGAGACTCCCAAGAGGTGGAGGGTCGGGAACCGAAAGCATCCAGGTACACAGACTAGTCTTCAGCAGGGGGAAGGGATTTCCAGCCAACCCTGTGCTTAAGGATTTCCAGGATGTATGAAAAAGAGGCATCCTCAGAGGGTGATTGTGGGGGCCCTTCTGAGTCCTCCAAGTCTGTGTCCGATGTCAGGGACTCAGGAGAGTCCAAATTATTCCTCTTGCAAGTCCTCCTCTGAGGGGGGGCTTTGGGGAAGTTTTGGAAGGGGGGGGTCACCCACAGAGGCATCCTGGGGCACTGCTTCCCTACTCCTCGGGAGGAGGGTTGGTTCACAGGTGGACACTGGCCCGAAAGGGGAAGGAGCAACTGGAGCCAAGGGTGGAGTGGTCTGAGAGGACAGCATGCTCATCACCTCAAAGGCACCAAGATCCCTGCCTGACAGGGTCTCCGGGTCCGCAGAGCCAGGAGATCTCATCCGAACAGAGAGTGATGGCTCGAGGCCAATGTAGGCACCAAACTCACCTGCGTCAAACCTCCAAGTGGGAGAGTAGGATCCGACAAGGGTCCGGCTCTTGCTCTCCCCCCTGGAGCCAACAAGGGAGCATTGGCCCCCAAATCCCTCGAGAGTAGGTGGCATTGAAGGGATCGGAGCAGATGTCGGACCTGAGAGACCTGTGGTTTTCAGATCCGACGGTTCCACCACAATGACCTCCATGCACTCCGGCTCCAAGCTCGGGTAAGTCAGAGAAGGAATTGACAAGAGGGTAGGTTGGACAGTTGGCTCCACTTTCATATGGGCTGGGCTCGATAAAATTTTTGCCAACGCCGGCATCCTGAGAGGCCTCTTCACCACCCTCTCCACATCGTCATCTGAAAGGATCCTGGATGATGGAAGAGGAATGGGTGGACGATCGGTGACTGCCTGCCACAGACTGGAGAAGCGGGGACTGTGGCACGAAATGCACCGGTTCCAAGCAGGGACACCTAGACCTTTTACAGCTCCTAGGCAGTTCCGAAGGTACTGATGGAAGCGAAGGAGATAAAGCCTTGTTGGATCTGATAGCTATAGCTTCTGATGAACAAGACGGTTTGTATTTACCCTTCGACCGTTCCGAGACCGGAGCTGACGAAGATGTAAATTTGGGGTTTTGTCTGATTTTCCTTCCTGAGTCACTTCCTTAAATGTCTCAAATGGCCCTTTCAACAATCCCCTCAAAATTAGCTTGTTCTTGCGCTCCTGCAGGACTCTAGAGCTAAAACCATGACAAATGGAACAAGTGTCCTGCAGGTGAACAGCTCCCAAACAGTACACACAGCTGGTATGACCATCAGTTAGAGACATCTTTTGGGTGCAGGAATCACATTTCTTGAATCCAGAAAGCTTGGATTCTTTAGCAACCTCTTTGGACATATTTACCACACAACGCAACAGCAATCACAACAAGCTAATATAATACAAAATATAGACACACACCAGTCAAAAAACAGACAAAAAAACTCTAAGTAAAATGACAACTCCTCCGACCGAGGAGATGCCTTTAATTTAAATGGCTAGCTCCTAGTAAAGAAGGGAATAAGGTAGAGCCCAACTAAATAGATGATAGACACAGGGATAGACGCACAACAGATTCTACCAACCTAGGGAAAAAAGCGTGCTACCAACAAGTAATATTTTATGAGAAAATATAACAGAAAACCAATTCAACTTAGCCTGAGCCAGTTGTCAGCAACCTCAAAGCTTCAAGCAGCAAAAGAGATCTGGGTAACTCTCGCTAGGCATGTTGGGATAGGGTCTAGCCTCCGGAAAGTGGAAGCTCTCGAGCTTTAGAATGCGGTGAGTTGGAGCTGAGGATCGGCTCCGAACCCAACCAGCAAGGAAGGAAGGCGATAGTGATAACATAACATCTACTGTTTTATCCAACTACTTATTGTCCGATTCAACTAGCTCTCTTTGAACCGAGTTAGCCTACTGTTAAAGCAATGGTAAGAAGAAAAAGACAAAGGTGAGGACCAGATAGTACTGATTTGGGAGAGGGGCTCTAACTTTCTCCTGCCTCTTTGTCCCTGCTTCCTCTGTTGCTTTATCATGCCTGCATCTTGTTCTTATTTATACTACGTTTTTCTCCTGATATAATAGTTCTGATGAAGAAAGCTCGTAACTGTTGTCACTGTGGATGCAATTTTGTTCTACTAAATTTTTTTTTAAACTTTTGTACACTTTTTTATACATTTTTATTTGTGTTTTAATCCATTCAAGTGGAAACATTCTGGAGTTGAATGATACTGGTTACTGACATTACATGAGTCTTTTGGTGTACTCCTGAGTTTTGGGCTAGCTGCATGTTCACACGCTGTGTTTTCATGCATACATCTTTTCAAACACCTTCTTTTTGTACTATTCAGCTTTAATTATTTGTTTACTTATTTGTTTTTACAGAAAGACCAAGCATTCTCTGATTAGCTGAGTAAAGTCTACTGCACTTAGGAAAGAGATGATGAACAATTTGCCTTACTGGCTCTAACTCATTCACTCCAAAGGAGCTCATGAAGTTTGCACTTTAACTTCCAATGGGGAGACCCTAAGCCTTTTGACGGAATCAAATTATGCCCTCACATTTCAAACAAATGTTCATATCTCAGGGATTATAGGGGTTAGGAAAGAAGTATAAATGGCAAACTCTTCAGCACAAACTATTTTATAGTGGCAGTATTCTTTCAGTTCTAGGTCTTAAACCAAATTTTATAAGTCACAGTAAACAGAGTTACTATTACATTTGTAATATTTTGTAAACAATTTATAATAGTTCAGCAACCACTCAAGTTACACACATACTATAAGCAGCATTTTATTCACCTAGCTGAGAGCTTTCATATGAGGCTAAGAAGTTCTGTGTTACTTGGTTGTTGAGATATTTAGAAAAACGTGAAATAAATAAATAAATAAATGTGTATGTGTGTGCGTGTGTGTGCGCGTGTATGTATGTATGTATGTATATATATATATATATATATATATATATATATATATATATATATATATATATATATATATATATATACATATATATATATAAACATATACAGTGCAATGAAAAAGTATTTGCCCCCTTCCTGATTTCTTATTTTTTTGCATGTTTATCACACTTAAATGTTTCAGATCATCAAACAAACGTAAATATTAGACAAAGATAACCCAAGTAAACACAAAACACAGTTTTTAAGTGATGATTTTATTTATTATGGAAAAAAAACTATCTAAACCTACATGGCCCTATGTGAAAAAGTAATTGCCCCCTAAATCTAATAACTGGTTGTGCCACCCTTAGCAGCAACAACTGCAATCAAGCGTTTGTGATAACTGGCAATGAGTCTTTCACATTGCTGTTGAAAACTTTTGGCCCGCTCTTCTTTGCAGAATTGTTTTAATTCAGCCATATTGGAGGGTTCCCGAGCATGAACTGCCTTTTTAAGGTCATGCCACAGCATCTCATTGGATTTAAGTTCGGACTTTGATTAGGCCACTCCAAAACCTTCATTTTGTTTTTTTTTTAAGCCATTCAGAGGTGGACTTGTTGGTGTGTTTTGGATCACTGTCCTGTTGCAGAACCCAAGTGTGCTTCAGCTTGAGGTCATGAACTGATGGGAGGACATTCTCCTTCAGGATTTTTTGGTAGAGAGCAAAATTCATGGTTCCTTCAATCACAGCAAGTCATCCAGGTCCAGAAGCAGCAAAACAGCCCCAGACCATCACACTACCACCACAATGTGACTGTTGGCATGATGTTTTTTATTCTGAAATGTTGTGTTACTTTTATGCCAGATGTAACGGGATGGACACACCTCCCAAAAAGTTCAACTTTTGTTTCGTTCGTCCACAGAATATTTTCCCAAAAGTCTTGGGGATCATAAGGATGTTTTTTGGCAAAAGTGAGATGAGCCTTTATGTTCTTTCTGGTCAGCAGTGATTTTTGCCTTGGAACACTGCCATCCATGCCATTTTTTTCCCAGGCTCTTTGTTATGGTTGAGTCATGAACACTGACCTTAACTGAGGCAAGTGAGGCCTGCAGTTCTTTAGATGTTGTTCTGGGTTCTTTTGTGATCTCTTGGACGAGTCGTTGCTGCGCTTTTGGGGTAAATTCTGTATGTCGGCCACTCCTAGGCAGGTTTACCACTGTTCCATGTTTTCTCCATTTGTGGATAATGGCTCTCATCGTGGTTCGCTGGAGTCCCAAAGCTTTAGAAATGGCCTTGTACCCTTTTCCAGACTGATAGATGTCAATTACTTGTTTCTCAGCTGTTCTGGAATTTCTTTAGATCGTGGCATGATGTCTTCCTTTTTGGGATCTTTTGGTCTACTTCACTTTGTCTGACAGGTTCTATTTAAGTGATATCTTGACTCAACAGGTCTGGCAGTAATCAGGGCAGGGTGTGGCTAGTGAAACTGAACTCAGCTTTCCCAAAAATGTGATTAACCACAGTTACGTCATGATTTAACAAGGGGGCAATTACTTTTCATATAGGGCTATGTAGGTTTGAATAGTTTTTTTCCCATAATAAATAAAATCATCACTTAAAACTGCATTTTGTATTTACTTGGGTTATCTTAGTCTAATATTTAAATTTGTTTGATGATCTGATACATCTAAGTGTGACAAACATGCAAAAAAAAATAAGAAATCAGGAAGGGGACAAATAATTTTTCATTGCACTGTACATTACATAATATACATATATATATATATATATATATATATATATATATATTTATATATATATATATATATATATATATATTTATATATATATATATATATGGAGAGAGAGAGAGAGAGTTTCACTTCATAATCTCAAAATACTGAAATCTCGTATTTCAGTATTTGGAAACTATGAAGCAGAGACCATTCACAATCCCAAAACCCACAATCATGACTCGCACAATCACGAACATACATACACCATACACCACACACGCCATTCTACCCACACCACACACGCCATACAACCTATACTACATGTAAGCAGGGGGGCAAGCACCCCCTG
Organism: Protopterus annectens; assembly: GCF_019279795.1. NCBI lineage: Eukaryota > Metazoa > Chordata > Ceratodontiformes > Protopteridae > Protopterus > Protopterus annectens. The sequence continues at coordinate 1,229,044,181 of NC_056735.1, forward strand.
TACCCCTCACCCCTCCACTTATATATACCAACTCCGAGATCGCACATAAAAAGAAAATTCTAAAAAAAACAGCCACCAGGTACCAAAAGAAACTAGTAAGGCAATCCAAGGCACCACAGGACCAAGAATCAGCCGGAATTCTTTTAAAATCCAACTTTAATTTAAGCACAAAAGCACATAAACGCACACATTAAAATCAGCGTTTTCGTTTGAATCACTTCAGCAGATGTGGGTCAGAGAACAATTAATGCCTTTTATAATCCTCTAGGAGGTTGATTACCCAATAAAAAAAAACATCCAATTTAAAACATCATTAATCCGCTCATGTGCATTTGATGCTTTTCCTTTGCTTTCACATTTTAATGCAATTTTAACTTTAACCACTAGAGTGTGCTAAAAAAACATTTTACTTTTATTTTAATACAAAGTTATAGGTTCATACTAGGCTATCTGCCCTAGGGCATTTATAAGCCTAGCCAGAGTGTGTTTGGCTTTCGCCACCCATTTTAAATGAATTTTGCTATGCCCTTTTTCGAGGTCAGTATACTGTACTTCTGTCTAACAGTGACACAGAAGTGACACCAGGGGTAAACCTACTATCTCCCATCCACTCATCAAGATTCAACTTGAAGAGAGTCAATGAGGGACTCTGCCTAACCTGGACTGGGATTTTATTCCAAAGTGAAGGGAGCCTCTGGGTTATGAATCTGTCCCTCCAGCATCTCCTATTTATTTCAGTGCTGAGGTTCATGTCTCTCGAGCACGTAGTTCGACGGGATTTGGATTTTCTGAGATGCAGCATGTCCATTAATTCCGGGTTGGACATGGATTTATATGTCAGGCACAGATCGCCTCTGAACAGGCGGTATGCCACTGAGTAGAGCTGGAGTTTATTTAATCGGGCAGCATATGGCATCTGTTTGAGCCCTTTGATCCTCTTGGTGAAGTACTTTTGTGGTCTTTCCAGTTGCTGCAGGTGTCTGCTAAGGTACATCCCAAAAGGGGCATTGTACTCAATTATGGGCCTGATGAGGGATGAGTAAAGAGGCACGATGACCTCCCCTGATCTAGAGGTGAATCCCTTCATGATTAGGTGGGCTATATAAAATGTTTTTCTAACCACTTTGGTCACGTGGTTGTCAAATGAGAGATTGCTGTCAACTTGGGCCCCCAGGTCCCTAATTACTTCTTCCGTACTTAATGGATTACCACCTATGTGGTAATTTGTGGGCACTTTGGTTTTGCCAAAGGGGATGACTATACACTTTTTGGCGTTTAGCTTGAGGCCATGGCTCTGGCACCAGTTGTCTGTTTCTATGAGGCCCTTTTGTAGGATGCTTGTGTCGGCTGGAGAGTCAATTATGGCGCCCAGTTTGCAGTCATCTGCGAACTTGGTCAGCCACAGTCCTTCCGTGTTAGCCTGTACCTCCAAGAAATATATACCGAACAAGAGAGGTCCCAGGACGAGCCTTGTGGGACGCCACTTGTAACTGGTTTGGAGTCTGACATGGCTCCAGCAATTCTAACCATGTGGGTTCTGTCCTTGAGCCAGTTTGCAACCCATCTAGTGACATAGGGTTTATATTTAAGCTGGTGAGCTTATCTATAATGCCCGAGTGGGGTATTGTATCGAAGGCTTTTGCGAGGTCCAGGTAGGCTGTGTGGACCACCTTCCCCTCGTCAATGGCCTTGGTGACTGTTTCAAAGAAATCGACCAGGTTTAAGAGGCAGGATCTGCCCTTAACAAAGCCGAACTGGGTAGGATCCAGTGTCTGTAGGTCCCCAATATCTTTATTTATGAGGTCCATGATGATCCTTTCCATAGCTTTGCAGACCAAGCTAGTCAAGCTTATGGGGTGATAGTTTCCAGGATCCGTTGAGGCACCACCTTTGTGGAGAGGGACCACTGTTGCTGTATGCCACTCTTTGGGTACATATCCTGTAGTAAGGCTGAGACTGAACAGTAGTTTTATGTTTGGGTTTAGTTCTTCTTGGAGTTCATGTAGGACGCAGCCCGGGACACCGTCTGGTCCCATTGATGCTGTGTTTTTTGCTTTGGAGAGGCGGCTCTTACCTGAGCATCTGAGATGTCAGGGGGCAGCACTCTGCTGGGATAGATATTTGCCCTTTGGTGGGGAAGGGGAGAGAAGTTTGCGCTGAACCTGTCAGCTAGGATGTTGGCAATGTCTGTGGGTTCGGTGTATTTTTTGTCATTTTGGACTAATTCTGAGCATATCTGGGAATTCCTACCCAGGTTCCTAACATAACTAAAGAAAGCCTTGTGATTATCCTTAGTGTCCTGTGCAATTTTTCTCTCGAAGCTGGCCTTAGACAATTTTATGAGTGCCCGTAGTTTTTTGCTAATACTGATCAGAGATGTCTTCCCTTTTTGGGATTTTGCTCTATCATGTAGTAGCTTCCTCCTTCTATTGTATAGTTTGTTTATGGCTGGGGTCCACCAGACAGGACACCTAACTTTGGAGGATTGGGTCTTGGTTTTATTTGGGATTGCATGATCCATGCATTCCTGAAGGTGTTCATAGAATGCGTTTATAAAGGATTCCGCGGTCTGGGCCGTATTTTCCACAGGCCCGGGGGCTTTGAAGGATTCCACCTCGGTTTTGAGGAGTGTGAAATTTGCTTTAGAGAAGTTTTTCACTGTGGTTTTCTGGGCAGGGGCTGGGGTCGGGATGTGAATATCTAGTGAGATTAGTTTATGGTCTGATCTTACCAGTGAGGGATACAGTTCTGGTCTGGAGCATAGAGTCCCCATGTTGGTGATGATCAGGTCCAGTAAGTTTTCCCCTCTTGTGGGAGTGGCAACAAGTTGTTCCATAGCATTTGAGTTTATAAATTCTAGGAACCTTTGGGCTAGGGTGTTGGAGCTAGAGTAATGCACCCAGTCTATGTTAGGGTAGTTGAAGTCACCCAATATAATGGTGTTTGGAGAGACCTTCATATTTTCCAGTGTTCTCAGGAAGGCCGAGTGGGGTTCCTGGGTTTGGGAGGTTGGTCTGTAGCAGGCTATAAACTGGACGGAAGTTTTACCCACTGTTAGTTGCACATGGATAGTCTCTGATGCTTCGTGCTGTGCCACCAACCTGGAGGTGTGGGTATCTTTGACGAATATTGATACTCCCTCTCCTTTTGCGGTTCGGTCCAAGTTTTGGGGCCGAAAAACATGGTATGAGGTATAACCTGGTAGTGCTGGGGTGCTCCTCGGGAGCCTTGAACCAAACTTCTGTTACTGCACAGATATCGATGTTCTCCATGCTAAGGAGAGTTTTGAGTGCGTGCATCTTGAGGTTTAGACTTCTGGCGTTGAGTAGCATTACTCTTAGTTTCTTATCCCTTGTGATACCTATGGAGGTGGGTTTGTCTTTTGAGCCTTGCCTAAATAAGGCACTATGGGGGTGGCAAGAGCCTTTGCCAATATCCAAAAGCCCAGGGGTGACAGGTGCAAGCCGTCCCTAGCGAAGCATCGTGGCTTGTCGAGCATGTCATCCCAGGCAGACAGGCATTGGATCCCCTTTGAATGACACCAATACTTAAGCCAATTGTTGAAACTGATCATCTTTGTCTTCATATTGTGGCATCATTCTTGGTGAGGGTAAGATGCTACTCAAGGTCAGGGTCATACCGGTCTGGGCTACATGCTCAGAGAGCTCCTCTATGTCTCTTTTCATGTAGTCCAGGGAGGTACGTCTCAGGTCATTCACACCAGCATGGACAATGACTTGAGTCATATTTGTACTTGCCTTGGAGTGACCTAAGTGCTTGTGTTATGTGGCGGATCCTAGCGCCCGACAGGCAGCTCACCGTGACCTTCTCCTTGTTCAGCCTGGTGAGCGGGACGTCAGTGTGCCTGACGATAAAGTCACCTATTACAAGTGTATCAGGTGTGTTGTTTAGCCTTAAGGGCTGTGACTGTTCGGCACACTGGCTTTGTAAGCTATGTGTTGCACGTGTTTTGTTTTGGGGTAATGGTTGCTTGGGTGTCTGCTTTGGAGGTCTCTGCTGCTTAGGCAGATTTTTATTTAGAGCCTCCGAGTATGTTTTTTTGTGTTTATGTGTTTGGTTTGCTGTCGTGGTAGGTCTATGTGAGACTGGAATTGTAGTGAGTGTGGTTTCCTTCTCCTCCTGACTGGTTACGCCAGTACTGAGTTGAGAGAGCATAGCCTCCAGTTTGGCTATATGGTTGCATCTCTCACATGTGTTGTAATTTGTTGGGAGGAGGAGAGGGTTGTCTGTGTACACAAGGCAGTTGTAACATTGCCTCAAGATTCCCAGATTCACCAGCTGGACCGGAGAGGAGAGTGACAACTGACCTTTGGACATGCTAGAATAGTGTTGGGAATTCCTTTATAATTGAAAAAAAGGGCCAATGGGGAACAAAGTACTCAAGGGGAGTTTGTGAGGGTGTAGTGCTTTTAATTTTTTAGTGCTGACTTATATAATTGCTTTAGTGAGCAAGTTCCAGGCTTTAGAGTGGGAACAGGGTGTTTATTATGAGAACTAGATCAGTTCTAAGGGAAAAAGTAAAGAGCAAACTTTGTGGAGCAGAGAATGGTTTAAACCCAATTAAGTGGCGCTGCCCGATGCTGCGCTATGCGCAAAGCCGCGCTAAAGCGGGTTTTATACAAGGAGACTTGAAAGAGCTAAAAATTGGCCCAAAACGGCCAATAGACTACCAGATTCTTGTGCTGGGAACACTCCTCCAGGGATAGATAGGCTGCTCCAAGCTCCCCACTGCCACTGGTGAACAAAGAAACCTCCCTTTATCCAAGAAAGGAAATGGGCAACACAGTAACTTTCCAAACGTCCAGAATACAGCAAAGCCTGTATTTGGGCTACTCTAGGTCAGGAAAGATGGGAAACAAGGATATTTTTTTTTTTTGCAACAAACAGCAGGAAAATACAACAAATATGTAACACAGGCTAGCGCACTTGAGTGTGTAGCCTCAACAGGTAAAAGCAACAAACAGGCCAAACTTTAAAAGTGCAGGTGCAAAAACAACTTTAAACAGTTTAAAACAGTTCAAGAAGCAGAAATACTTGCAGTTTAGCTAGATCGGACAGTCGCCCAGGTAGTAGCAGGAAGTCGCTCTTTTAGCCTCTCTGCTGCTAGCACCACTCTGCAGGACCACAAGGAGCTTGGCTGAGTAGTAACAAGCGCAAAAACCGCGCCAAAGTGGGTTTTATACAGGGGGACTTGAAAGAGCTACAAACTGGCCCAAAACGGCCAATAGACTACCAGATTCTTGTGCTGGGAACACTCCTCCAGGGATAGATAGGCTGCTCTCCAAGCTCCCCACTGCCACTGGTGAACCAAGAAGCCTCCCTTTATCCAAGAAAGGAAATGGGCAACACAGGAACTACCAGATTCTTGTGCTGGGAACACTCCTCCAGGGATAGATAGGCTGCTCCAAGCTCCCCACTGCCACTGGTGAACAAAGAAACCTCCCTTTATCCAAGAAAGGAAATGGGCAACACAGGAACTTTCCAAAAGTCCAGAATACAGCAAAGCCTGTATTTGGACTAGGTCAGGAAAGATGGGAAACAAGGATATTTTTTTTTTCTTTTTTGCAACAAACAGCAGAAAAATGCAATAAATATGTAACACAGGCTAGCGCACTTGAGTGTGTAGCCTCAACAGGTAAATGCAACAAACAGGACAAACTTTAAATTACAAGTGCAAAAGCACACTAAAGCTGGCTTTAAAGCAGGGGGTTAGAAAGAGATAGGAAATGGCCCAAAACGGCCAATAAGCTATAGGTCACTGGGCTGGAACCACTCCTCAAGGGACAGATAGGCTGCTCAGAGCTCCCCACTCTCACTGGTGGACAAAGAAGCTTCCTCCTATCCAAATAAGGATATGGGCAACACAGGAACTATGACACAGCCCAGAGATCAGCAATACCTGAAGACTGGACTATTCTAGTTCAGTAAAGGTGGGAAACAAGGATTTTTTTTGTTTTTTTTTTTTGTTTTTGTTTTACAAAGTAGCAGAAATTAGGTAGAGAAGCACAGTAAATGCTTTAATTCGGCTAGTGCACTTGAGTGTGTAGCCTACCAGTTAAACTAAGCAAAAACAAACTTTAAAAGTGCAAAAAACTCAGAAATACAGGCAGGAATGCAATAAAACAACTTTGCAGAGCTTATTTAGTTAAAGAAACAGAGAAGTCTATATCTACAGAAAAGCAGCTAAAACACACAAACACTTCAGATGCAGTGCAACCTAGAGCACTTGAGTTGTAGCAATATTAAGGCAATGAGCTAATGACACTAGACTGGCAGGAGTGTCACAGATCAGATTTACAGTAGGGGCGGGCAATTGCAAAGCCACCAAGTATAAGAGTCAGACACCAACTGGGAGTGAGGGTGGGGACAATAGCCTACAGACAGTAGCACTAGAGAAAGCACAAACTGATAAAGATTTGTAAAGATACAGAATGCTTTTAACTGCACAGATAAAGATTTGTAAAGATACAGAATGCTTTTAACTGCACAGATAAAGATTTGTAAAGATACAGAATGCTTTTAACTGCACAGATAAAGATTTGTAAAGATACAGAATGCTTTTAACTGCAGACAAATCAGTTACTTGTGCAGATTAGTTAATAGCAATAAAATACACTCGAAGACTAAAAAGCAGACAATAAAAGTGCTATATATTAATTGTTAAAAACAATAATCTGTATAAATCGAAAAAAAAACAGGATACTTGTATATGTCAACTAACAGCTGCGGTCAACAACTTATCCACTCTGCTCAGTGTGTATAGACAGAAACCCTATCAAAGTTAGGGCTTAAATACCAGAACAACAACTTTTTTTTTTTTTTTTTACAAGAACACAAAAAAAACAGCCACCACTCAGCAGACTATTAACACAATCTAGCAAAGTTAAAGAGGCTTCAGCTAGAAACAATAGCCTACAGACAGTAGCACTAGAGAAAGCACAAAAAGATAAAGATTTGTAAAGATACAGAATGCTTTTAACTGCAGACAAATCAGTTACTTGTGCAGATTAGTTAATAGCAATAAAATACACTCGAAGACTAAAAAGCAGACAATAAAAGTGCTATATATTAACTGTTAAAAACAATAATCTGTATAAATCGAAAAAAAAAAACAGGATACTTGTATATCTCAGCTAACAGCTGTGGTCAACAACTTATCCACTCTGCTCAGTGTGTTATTTACGTTATCCAAGATATTTAAGCATTTTATGGTTTTATAAATTCATGTGATGTATTTTTAAGTTTGTAAAATGTATATCATGTTTTTTAATATTTATGAACATTTTATACAACGTTTTATGGTTAGTAGTGTTTTTTCTGCATGCAAGGTTTTAACATGAATATTCATGAGGATTAATGATGTTTTTAACTGGATGTTTTTTATTGGATAATCAACCTCCTAGAGGATTATAAAAGGTATTAGCTGTTCTCTGACCCACATCTGATGAAGTGATTCAAACGAAAACGCTGGTTTTAATGTGAAAAAAAAAAAAAAAAAAAAAAAAAAATCACACCATGGCATTCTACACTTGCTCTCGAGTGAACACACAAATACACCTCACACATGCACAAACACCAACAAGTCCTACACTCGCACTCATACTTATACCTCCCTACCCATACCCACACATACAACGTACAAAATCACACACATACACGCACTCACCTTCAATACCAGACACCATCCCAACCAAACACTTCACTTACCGTACCGGAAATGCATAAGCACAGATTCAAGATATTCAAATATGTGCTTATGCACTTTTGGTATTCTGAATTTTCTTCTTTATGGTCTCGGAATATTGAAATTTGGGATTTCAGTATTTTGAGATCATGAAGGGGAACTATATATATAATATACACACAAATTAATATCATAAAAGCAACAATTAATATCTGCTTACCTTATACTGAGTTTGCCATTGTATACGCTTTAAGATGAAATCTTTTAAAACCTTGTACATAGCATGGTTTTGGAATTATTGATGCAAATATGAACAAGCGATATTTGTTAAGTGCCCCCCATAACCACACTACCTTCTTGCAATCACCTCAAGACTGCACTAAAAACTCACTTAAAAAATCTCTGGTTATGCCCATGCACCAATCCTGACTAGTAACCCTCCTTTTTACCCCCCCTTCCTCTCCCCTCCCCTAGTCACCCTGCCTCACACTGTCTGATCATTGCATTCTGTCCTCTGCAGGCTCTGGCTCAACTTTGTCCCCCTCTTCCCTCCTCATTCAATCTCTCAGACCTGTTATAACATGCTTAACTACCTCACTTCATCTCAACTCCAAATACACATCCAACTGACTTACACCTAGCTTCCTCTCACTACCATGTACACTACTCACTCAGTCCTCCTCTCTTAGTCCTCTATCTTCCCCTTCCATCCCATTAGCCCTTCTAGCTTGTTCCACCTTTGTGTGGAGCATCTGCTTTATATCTGTTTGAGTTTAGTGCAATATTTGTACAAAAGATTTAGGTATACGAGTTTAGAACAGCACCCTTTAGAGTGTAGTAATATCTGTATATACATCCTACATTTATTCCTAGCCTCTAGCTAGATAATGGTATATCTGATCATTACTATGTTTCATATTGTATGTATACCTAATGTTTGCTGCAGTATGTTTTATTTGCTATTGTATGCATATTGTAATCTAATGCTCATTTATTGTTCTGTGGAGCTTTTCTCCTCAGCCTCTGCTGAAAAAGGACCTGTGTCCAGTTGGAATTTCCCAGTAAACAAATGTAAATAAATAAATAAATAACCGTAATTCAGTAGTTACAAAACAGATACTGTTTCCCTCAATTTGCATGACCACACACTGCTTCACAGAAATACTTTTCAATACCTGACAAATCAAACAAAAAGTCAAGTTATTTTAGGTAAGCAAATGTGTGTGTCAAGCAACTGTGACGTCTGCAAAAAAGTGGGTAACCATGCAGAAATGAACGACTGCTGTAACCTTTCACAAACCTGACAACTGTTTCCCTGTAATGAGATTTACATTCTAAATTACTACACACTTGAAAATGGCATCTTAACACAGAAACAAGAAAAAGGACTTCAAAGGCCACCTAATCTTACCTACTACTGAACATGCTGCAACAACAAGTTAATCAAATTTAATTCCTCCAATATTTGGAAAAATTAAGATAATTTTATTTAAAATCGTGAGCATTTTGATTCATAGATTAATACTAGGCTAACTGCCCTCATGGGCCATTTTAAGCCTAGCCAATTACCCCATGTGAGAATCAAACCCTGCACCTTTTGCTTCTAAGGTAAGCACCTTAACCATTACACCCAATCTCCCACCCTAGGTGGGTGATTATGACAGTACAGACCAGTAGCTAAAACATCTATATTTATGTATCTAGTGGAAATGTTGAGGCATAACTTAAACCAATCCAGGTACTCCTTTTAAATAAAGCTTGATGGGCAGAACTGCTCCAAGGTTTGAAATCTGGAGCTTGTTGCTCCACTAAATAATTAAACTCACACAAAATCCCTAATATTTACAGAACAAGAGTTCCAAATGATAACTCCAGACAGATTTAAAAATCTTGTTTTCCAAAATGCTTTAAGGGTTAGCAACATACTGGCAAAAGGGTTTATGTGATCCGTCCGCAAAACAACACTAACTATTTGTCTTTCATGCAGTTTACATTACTTCATCTGGTATTCTTATTCTGACCGTCAGAAATAAACCAAGCAAACTAGAGACATAAAATAAGGTTAGCTCGAAGGTGTTAGAACGGAATTAAATGGTATTTTGAAAGCCAGCATTTTCTGGAGTACAAGTCACAAAAAGGCTAGAATTTAAATAATACAGCCTACATCAATTAAATACAATACTATTTAAAATGTAATGTTATAATCTTATTAGTTTTACCAAAAATAAACTGTCTATAAGAAACATAAGGGTATATGTGTCAACAACAAATTTGTAAATACATACACCCAGTGAAGATATCAAGATACGTGAGCAAAAGGAAGACCAGCTAGGTTTTAGATAGAGAAATATTAATTAAAATCATGCAGTAGTAGGCCATTGTTTCCTGTTCATACACAAAATAGTAGTACAGTATGCCACTGAAGAATGGTGTCTTGTGCTCCAGTAAATATGATGAAGTTCCATCAAGGACCAAGAAGGGAAAGAATTTACGCCTTCAGGTATCAAAAGCCTGATCTTGGGTTACACAGGAAAACAAAGAAACTATACATAGTGCATCTACACATGATCTTGAGCTTTGTCTGTGTGAACCAGCTCTGTGCTGGAATGAGTTACATAGAGAATTATGTTAAAATTCTTACTGACTTTGGCAGCTCCGGGTTCTTTACCACTGGCAATTTCACTCCTGGAAAAAAATAAAACAGAGTTTTAATCTTACGTTTATCAATCTGTACAAGAATGCATAATTTAGCATATACAGCTATACAAAAATGTTTATAAGGCAGTATACCATGTTACCAACTGCACTGCAACATCAAAGAGAGAATAAATGTTTTCAATAATTTCATTACATTGCCAAAAAGGAGAACCTAAACATTTACAACTACAAAGATGCACCCAAACAAAAACAATTCAAGTAATATGGAGATGTAAAAGTTTATTAATTCATTCTGATACCCAATTCATTGGCATACTGGAGCCAAAGTCTATCTTGGCATTGAAAAGGTACAAGGCAGAGAAATTAATCATGTATGGGATATCAGTCCATTACAAGATAAGCACATGTACTCATCCATCAAATGTACACCTATGGGTAATTTGGAGGAAAAACAGTTGTTAGGACATTGTCTTTGGGATGTTTATGGAAACAAGCCCATGGTTAAAAACTCATAGATGCACAGGGAAAACATGGAGATGCCTACATAGCAGTCACTCCTTAATAATGGGCTCAACTGCACCTGGCTCCTTCCGTACTTCACTACAGACCATATCTACTAGTTTGTATGGAGGGAGGCACTACCCAAACTGCTGAGAAAGAGGAATTATAGGCCTCCTGTGAGATATCTTCTGCCATGGAGGTAGGGACTACTGACCATAATCCCCTCTGCCTTACCATTTCCACAATTTCATTCAAGGAGGTGTCTTCTGGAAGGGATTTTGGGGGAGCCACCTCCCCAAATAGTGTAAGACTTTGAGGGGGAGTCTGAGTGCTTCGTCCTACAGTTTCACTTTGCGGGGGGGGGGGGGGGTCTGTGACTGAAGTACTCATCCAAATTACTTTGGGAAGAGTGATCTCCAGATCCCACCAGTTTAAGCCTAGTACTCTGATTAGGTGGAAGCCTAGATAATGGCAGACTCAAGGTCCCAACCTCAGTGATATCTTGGACTTTAATCGGTACCACTGATACAATGGATATGAAAGAGCTAACATTAGCTTCCCCTGAGCTGTGGATCCACCGAAGTACCAGGACTCAAAAGCATCAGGGCCAAAGAAATCTAGATCAGTGCTGACATAAGTAAGCCCACCTCAACCTCCGGCACTGAAGACTCCAAAGCCAAGCTAGGAATCTTTGGTCCTGAAGCATCGAATGCCAAAACACTCATACAGAGAACACCACCAATGAGGCCACTCTAAGAGTCGTAGACCTGGCAACAATTGGTGTTGAAGAGTAAAGCAATACTACTGGCACCAGAGCCAATGGCATGGGAAATGTGAAGTCTATCTGCACTGTAGTCTGAGTCAATTCAGTTGCTGCTGGTGCCAAAATCGGGCCTGGGGGAGTAATGGTAAGAAGAAAGGGAGGTAGAACTTCTTACGGGGGGAACTACTGCTGCCAAGACGCTATCACACCAAAGTGAGCCATGACAAAGGCTGATATTATGTACTTCCAATCAACTTTCGTGTGGCTCCTGAGGGATCTGTGAGAATGGACCAAAACAGCAGGAAGTGGCGGTCTTCACAAATGACCTAGTAAGAAGATACAGTAAAAAAAAATCAATAATTTAAAGTAACACATTGACTTACAACACATCTAAGTGGGAAAAAAAACACGACTAAGGAAAAATGTAATGACAAATACTATTACAGCATACAACATTAGAGCTCAAGAGAAAGTCTGGGAGGAGACAAACTCAAGCATGATAGCCCTGTGAAAATCTATCTTCTCCCTGGAAATAACATTCAACTTGTAATGCTTAATGAAAGTAAGAACAGAGAAACATTAACATCTTCAATGATGGAAGTGGTATTCAGACCCTTGAAAAAAGCACCAGAGGAGGCAACTGCCCTAGTAGAATCATCTTTACCAATGAGGAAAGACATTTTCCACGAAAAGAATAATAAACAGAAATGGCCTCAGAAATCCAGTAGGAGATGTTTGCTCAGAAACAGCCAAACGCAAAGTCCTGGGATGAAAGGAAAAAGATTTGCAAATAACTTTAGTTTTATCCAAATATCTGAGCTGCCTGCACAACGTCCTGGGATGAAAGGAAAAAGATTTGCAAATAACTTTAGTTTTATCCAAATATCTGAGCTGCCTGCACAAATCCAAGGTAAGGAGAACCTTCTCTCTGGCAGACTGTGGAGAAGAAAAACAGTAATGAAGATGAATAGACTGATTAAGGGACAACACATTGACTATCTTGGGCATAAAAAAGAAGTTATGTACTCACCATAACGTTACATGTGAGTTGCTCATCTCGCCTTCATTCTTTACTGATGGGTTCAGAGTCAATCCTCGGCTCCAAATCGGCCAACTGCAAAAGCTCAAGGTCTTCATCCAGCTCAAGGCCAACTCCCTATCCCACCTAGTAGTATAAATATGGCACTCAGAGAGCTGGACAAGAGACAATGCACCATTACAAGAAAAGTGACGAACCTCACAGACTGGATGGGGGTTGGAGGATGGGACGTAAGAATGAAGGCAAGATGAACAATTCACATGGAACGTTATGGTGAATACATAACTTCATGTGAAGTTGTTCTATCTCGCCGTTCATTCCTTAATGATGGGTAGTGTCCCAAGCACCATCTTTCTCGGGTGGCTCACGAGAGAATATTCCTCAGAACTGTGGAACCAAAGGAGGTCCTGTCCCTGGAGGCCTTGTCTATTTTGTAATGAGTGATAAAGGTATTAGGTTTTGACCAGGTAGCTGCTGCACAAATAGAATCTAATGGTAACCTTGCAGAAAAGGCTAATGAGGTTGAAACAGCGCTAGTAGAGTGGGCCTTTATTTGTTGTTGCAACAGAGCATTCTCTGAATTATAAATGAAAGAAATGCAATGTGATAGGCATCATGACAAGGTTACTTTTGTCACTGGGACACCCTTTTTTGACTCTGAAAAGGAAACAAAGAACTGATCCGTTGATCTGAATTGTTTTGTTCTATTTAAATAAAATCGGAGCTGTCTATGAACATCAAGCTTGTGCAGCATGTATTCCATCTATTTGTTTATTGAGGAAAGAAAACTTGCAACTCAATGGATTGGTAAAGATTTGTCTTTGAACAAACCTTTGGTAAAAAGGATGGATTAGTTCTGAGCGAAACACTGTCATTATGGAAAATCAGATAAGGCGGTTTGATGGTCAAGGCCTGCAACTCAGAAATCCTCCGAGCAGAAGTAAAGGCTATCAGAAAAATAGTCTTCCATGAAAGGAATTTCAAAGGACAGGTAGAGGCTGGTTCGAAAGGAGGTAATATGATTCTGGAGAGAACAAAATTTAGATTCTATGGCATGACTGGAGCCCTGATTGGTGGCCTCAAATGAGTGGCACCTTTAAGAAAAGCTTTAGCGAGTTGATACAATATGACATTTGAGCCCTGGAAGCCAAGATGAAAGTTTGAGATTGCTGCTAAATGAACTCTGATGGCAGCTGCAGCAGCTCCTTTGTTGAAAAGTTTAGTTAGAAATTCCAATATAGATGGGATTGGAGCTAGATAAAGATCAACATCATTCTGAGATGCCCATGAGGAAAATCTCTTCCATTTGCTAAGATATAACTTCCTGATGGATGATTTATGAGAGGATGTTATAATATGTTGGGCCTCAGCTGACAGGTTGTAAATCCTGGCTATTGTGAGAATTGGAGCAGCCAAGCTGTCAGTTTGAGGGAATGAAGAGAGGATGAAGAGCCCCCGAAGAATGGATCAACAGATTTGGAATTGGGTCCAGGATGCAGGGTTCTTCTAAGAGATGAGGCTGGAGGAAGGGGAACCAGATTTGCCGAGGCCCGTACGGGGCTATTAGGATCATGGTCCTTCCCAGAATTTCTGCCTTCTGTAATACTTTGGGAATCAGAGGGAAGGGAGGAAATGCATAAAGGAGACCCAGTGGCCAATTGTGCACCAGTGCATCCCTTGGGGCATCCCCCAGCAGGGGAATCAGGACAAAGTAGCTGCTGAATTTCATGTTTGTTGGGGTTGCAAAGAGATCGCAGCAAGGCTGGCCCCACCTGTGGAATACCCTTTCTGTTATTTGTTGCTTTAGGGACCACTCGTGAGGCAGTAAGATTGCCCTGCTTAGCTTGTCTGCTATCACATTGGATTTCCCCGGGATGTGCATTATCAGAAAGCGCTGGGAGGAGATTGCCCACTGCCATACTCTCATGGCCTCTCGACACAGAGGGCAAGACTTGGCTCCTCCTTGTTTGTTGGTGTACCAGACCAGTGACATGTTGTCCGTCTGAACTGCAACTGCTTCCAGAGGTAGAGAGTCTTGAAAGGGCAACGCTAGAAGTACCGCTCTCATCTCCAGAACATTTATATGTAGATGAACCACGTGTTTCTTCCACGTGCCTTGGTCACCATGGCTATAGGATTGGGTAGAATGAATGGAGGTCCCCGAGACACATGTTGAGACGTCAGCCACCACTGAAGGTCCTTCTTGCACGTATTCATTATGACAATTTGGTGTGACACTGGAAGTTCCTGAAAGGACCATTGAGAGAATAGGAGCCATTATAGAACTCAAATGTGCATTCGAACAAGGGGAATGGCAATGATTGCTGCAGCCATCGATCCTAGCAATTTGAGTATCATTGAGACTGGGGATTTTTTCCTTAGAAACAGGTCTAATATTTGATTTTGGAATAGACAAATTCTTTCTTGAAGCACAGTTAATGTCACTGAAACTGTGTTTAGTTCTGCTCCTATAACGACGGTCTGCTGCGATGGCGATAAGGCAGATTTTTCTGAGTTGATGGTAATCCCCAATTGATTGCAGAGATTTAAGGTGGTGTCCCTCTCATGAATAAGTTGATGCTTGGTGGTGGCAGTGAGGAGCCAGTCATCTAGATATGGAAACACCTGGAATCCCAACCATCTCAGGTGAGTGGTTACTACTGCCATACATTTGGTGAACACTCTGGCGGCTGTAGTGAGACCAAAGGGCAGAGAGTGAAACTGATAATGGCTGGCTCCCAGCCGGAAGCGTAGACGATCCCTGGATGGTCTGTCCATCTTTATGTAGTAGTACGCATCCTGAAGATCTATAGAGCACATCCAATTGTCTTTTCCCAGAAAGGGAAGTACTGACTGAAGCCTGACCACCCGGAACTTTGTCTTTTTTACTGACTTGTTTAGTCTGCTTAGGTCTAGAATATGTCTCCAGTCCCCTGTCTTCTGAACTAAAAAGAACCTTGAGTAAGTTCCGGATCCTCTATGGTCTGCTGGGACTGGCTGGATGAATCTTTTGTCCAACAACCATTGGACCTCTAAGGCTGCTTCGTCCCTGTGACTGGGAGGAACATCTGGGATTTTCTTTACTAGAGGGGGTGGAGTGGCAAAGGGAATGGAGTATCCTCTGGATATTATGCTTTGTACCCAGCTGTCTTTTGTTATTTTTAGCCAGGTGTCTAGGTGCAAAGACAGGCGTCCCCTGACTGCCTCCAGAGATGAGCAGTTGGGCCTCCTCGCAGGAGCGCTGACAGGGCTTGCCAAAGAACTGATCTCTGTCACCCTGGTTCTGCGGACCCCCTCTGCCACGTGGGCGACGTCTTCCATTACTAACCCCTCCTCTGCCTCTACAGGGGGTTTCACCATGGGTGTTCTGGAAAGATCCTTGAGATTTACGGAACTATATCTTTCCACCTCCCCTCCCTTTGGGGTAGGGTCTATTCGGGGTAAAAAAAAAGTACTCAGACAGCAGACAAGGTCTTTCCGTTTTTTTCACTCCTGGTAAGAGTTTTCTTTACCTTGGGTCCGAAAAGGGATGAACCGTCAAAGGGGTGTTAATGAAGGAAGAATTAAAGGGTTCCGCGAAGGAACATAAGCACATCCAGGAATGTCTCCTGAGAGCGATTCCTGTACCCGCTGCTCTGCTCATACCATCAGCTGCATATGACAACAGACGCATGGAAGAGTTCACTATTGAATTAAGAGTGGAGTGCTGGGAAGTTACCTTGTCTGAAACTCCCGCAGCTAGTGAACCCTGTAGGGCGTCTCCTAGCTCCTTCAGGAGATCCCTTTGTAACCTAGTAAAATGTGTAAGGTAGTTCAGCGATTGAAGGACGTCAGCTGCTGAACTAAACATACGCTTCCCATATCTATCCATAATCCTAGATTCTCTATTAGGAGGCCGATAATTCCTTCTTGGTGGCTGCTGCCACCACCATAGCATCAACCGGTACTTCTTTGGTGAGGTAAGGTCTGTCTTGGGGGCTAGTTATATATTTGTTAGGCCTCCTAGGGACAGGGTCCGTGGCGTCTGGGGACTCCCATGCCCTTCGAGTGAGCAATTCAAGTAACTCATCGAAGGGTTGAGACACCCAAGAGGTGGAGGGTTGAGACCCAAAAGCCTTCAGTAGGACTGACTCATCATCAGAAGGGTTAAGGGATTTCCAGCCACCCCTCTGTTTAAGAATCTCTTACGATATCTGCAAAAGAGATAACTTCTGAGGGGGACCGTGGGGACCCTTCTGACTCATCCAAGTCAGTATCTGAAGTGACCGACTCCTGTGGGGAGTCCAGATGCTTCCTCTTGCAGAGTCTCTTCCTAGGCACTTCTTCAGTGAAGGCTTCTGGAGAGGTCTCGGAAGAACAAGGCTCAACCAATGGAGCTTCCTGAGGCTCAGGATCTCTATGCTTCAATGGAGCATGTGATGGAGACAGACACCGGTGCTTTCAGGGAGGGAGCTGCTCGAACTGACAGGGTGGTCGTCAGGGCAGACAAAACCCTCCTCTTACCTTCAAAGGCCCCTAGGTCCCAACGAGAGGAATCCCTTGGACCCAAAGATTTGATGGAAACTGTCTGCATCGGCACGGAGGGCTCCGAGCCAGAGGTCGGGGCCAAACTCACTCGAGCCGAAGCCCCGAAAGGTAAAGTCGGCACAGACAAGTCGGTCTTACTATCCTCCCCGGACCTGACCGGTGAGTGTCGGCCCCGAGATCCCTCGGTCGGCGCCAAGGACATCAGGGCAGTTGGGGCCGAAAAACCTAGATTAGGTGTCGGACCCGAGGGTTCCACGATCATCGGTTCCGTGCTCTCCAACTCCAAAACTTCCATGCAGATTGGCGGAGGAACAGAAGATGTAGGAGGAACTAAGGTTGGCTCCGAAGCCCCAGGGGTCAGTGCCGATAAAATTTTTGGCAGTGCCGATATCTGTAAAAGCTTCTTCACCACGCGGTCCACATCCAAACCAGACAGTCTACTTGAGGGCCCATGAAGAATGTGATAAAGCCACTAATTGCAATATAGGGGACTTTAAGGTAGGAGATACCGGCTCCAAGGTCAAGGACCGGCTCCTAACCATAACGACAGTCGGTTCCAAAGGTTGTGGAACCGATGCTGAAGCTTTACTAGAAGCTGATTTCGATGTACATGGACTTTTTGTCAGTTCCGTCTTTTTAGAGTGCTTGTTGGACTTGTCCAGCGACTCTTGAAAGGAGTATTTCAGCAGACCCTTATCCATTAGCTTTCTCTTTCTCTCATGCAACACTCTTGAGCTGATGGAGTGGCATATAGCACAGCTTTCCTGCAGGTGTAACTCTCCCAAGCAGTAGACACATTCAGTATGTCCATCAATTACGGACATCCTTTGCCCACATCTTGGGCATTTTATGAAGCCAGACTTGGCTTTTTCTTTCTCTTGCTGGGACATACTTCCAAAGATAAATGCTAAATATATTCAAGCACAGCAACGACCTATAAAAAGGAGGGCTCTAACAATAATAGCACACACAAGAACTAGTAAGCCTTAAGAAACAAAAGGCTATAATAAATTTAGCTAATAATCCAAGCATTTATCAGCCCTGTATAAAAAAGAAGGGCTGTAATTACCAACAAACACACTACACACAAGTAATACTATAAAAAGTCTTAAAGGTCTTAAAAAAACAGCCACTAACATCTAATTATAATATGAGCACAAACTAGGTGTCCTGAAAAGAAAAGGGCTATAATTAATATAAGCACACTAAATGTCCTGTAAAAAAGAAGGGATATACCCTGAGAAAAACACACTCTCTATGTAATATGAAAATAAGAGAAAAAAGGGACCTAAAAACATGGCCATTAATTTCTCAGTAATTTAAGCTAACTGGGGTAGGGAGAAAGGAAGGCCTAAACAACCAACTATATTATCTAAGATAATATTAGAAAAGACTAACACTCTAAGCACTATTTAAAAGCTAAATAAGTTACTTTAACAGCTATAAAATTGAGAATATAAAGAGAAAGAAATATAGTTATTCACTGTCCAGAGCTGGTGAATGTCTGATAAAGTTGCAGCGGCAAACGAGATCTGGGGGAAGATCAGGGTGCATCATGGGATAGGGAGTTGGCCTTGAGCTGGTTGAAGACCTTGAGCTTTTGAAGTTGCCGAGTCGGAGCTGAGGATCATCTTCGAACCCATCAGTAAAGAATGAATGGCAAGACAGAACAACTTCACATCAAGGGATCAGCAGAGACACACACCCCGTGTTTGTGGAAAACAAAAAGGAGGCTTGGCCATCACAGTCTAAAGTTCACACACTCGCTTGGCGGAAACGAGAGCCAAAAGAAGAACAGTGTTCCAAGTACAATGTTGCAAGGAAGCTGAAGAAGGCGGCTCAAAAGAAGCCCGAGTCAATTTTTCAAGCACAAAACTGAGGTTCCAGGAAGGTGGAATAGGCTTCCTGGGAGGCCTAATGTTAAGGACGCCTTTAAGAAATTGCTTGACCTCAAATCTAGAGGCCAGAGGAGTAATCAAGGGCAGACAAGCAGAAACTGCTGACAGGTGAGCTTTAACTGAAGAATACGCCAACCCAGCATGAAGCAAACCACACAAATGAGAGAGAATCAGACGAACCTCCACAGACAGGGGATCCCACTAGACTGTGCTCTGAGGGAACGTAAACTGCCTGAAGAGTCACTTGATATTGAATAGCTAGATCCCAGACCTGAAGAGCTAGTCTGCAAAGATAAGATCTTGTGATCCCTTGCTTGCTGACAACTCACATCACTATGGTTTTGTCTAGTCTAGTCTACTCTAGTCCATCTTTGAGGGGCCCATGATGAAAGAGGGAATGAAAAACCTGAACAGCAAGAAGTATAGAGTCCTCATCTCTTTTACAATGAAATGGTCTGACCTCTGATGAGGAGGCCAGAGACCCTGAACCTTGATTAGGCCCACAGGATACACCTCACCCTCTTTCTAGGGCATCTGTAAAGAACTCTTGAGTTGGAAATGGAGCTTGAAAAGGAAACCCCAAACTGAGTGAAAGTTGATGAATCCACCACTGAAGCTGTAGCTAAACACAGGGAAGGAAAGGAAAGTACAGTTGTGTAGACCTACCATAAATGTAGATGTTCGAGTGTATTCACTGTTGCAGTCATCACACTTGGGTTATCTGCCTGCAGGTAGCCCTCAGTCGGCCCGAATACCAGAGTCTTAGTATTTCTGAGTCAGTTGTTGTCGCTTCAGGACTGATGTCAGGTCATCAGGGATATAAAAACAGGCAGCCGATGCCATTACATCAGTTTTTCTTGCCCCAAATGTCAGGAGCCCCTAAATAGGGAGATAAGTTATGGTGGAGAAAACACCACCAGTAAAAAGTAAATACCAATACCAACCGTAATAGCCATAGAGAGGACAGAGAGAAAAACAGGGGGCTGGAGGGAGGGAAACTAGGACTGCAACAGTGAATACACTTGAACATCTACATTTATGGTAAGAGTACACAACTGTACTATGTTCTTGGTGTTTCACTGTTGCAGTCATCACACTTTGGTGGATTCCCAAAGCTGAGGAAGGGTGGAGGCAGTCAAGAACAGTTAGGGCTGGCTAGTATGCCTTGCAAGACTGCTGTAGCAAAACCTTCCCTAGATTTGGAAAACATAGGCAAGTAGTAATGCTTGGTGAAGGTGTGTACAGAGTGCCAGGTAGCAGCCTCCAAGATGTCCCTGGGTAGGGACTCCCCTGAGAAATGCTGTAGAGGTAGATGTAGCCCTAGTTGAATGTGTTCTGACCCCCTGAGGGGTTGGCTTTCCATGGTGCTTGTAGCAGAAATGGATGCAGTGTACTATCCATTTGGAAATGGTTTGTTTTGAAATGGCCTTGCCCTCTGCCCCTGTTGCTAAGCTGACTAGTAACTGGTCAGATTTTCTGAAGGGCTTAGTCCTGTCAAGGTAGAATCTGAGCTGTCTGTGTACATCCGAAGAGTGCGGGATCCTTTCCCCTTTATTTTGAGGATTAGGGAAGAAGGTTGGCAAACGGATGGATTGGTTGAGAGCCACACTGGACACCACTTTAGGTATAAAGGAAGGGTTAGTCCTGACGGAAACCCTGTCAGCATGGAAAATAATGAAGGGTTCCACAGCCATCAGTGCTTGTAGCTCAGACACTCTTCTAGCTGAAGTGATGGCTAGAAGCAAGGCTGTTTTCCAAGAGAGGAATTTTAACTCTGCTGAAGCAGCCGGTTCAAAGGGGGGGGGGGTGAGCTTTTCCAGTACAAAGTTAAGGTCCCAAGCAGGGGTGGGTGCTCCCCTTGGTGGCCTTAAGTTGTTTGCCCCTCTCAGGAACTGTTTGATGAGGGGGTGAGAGAAGAGGGGTGGCTCAATTTTGTAATGGGCTGAGATGGCAGAGGCATGGATCTTAATGGAGGAGAAGGATAGGCCTCTGTGAAATAATTCAGCTAGGTAATCCAGGATTAGGGGTAAGGAGGGCAGTGCTGTGTCCTCTCCTTTAGACTGAATCCAGGAACAATACATTTTCCACTTAGCCTAGGATTTCCTTGTACTGGGCCATCTGTCTTCAAGGATAACATCCAGCACCCGTTTGCTTAGGGTTGCTGGTGCAGAATTCAAGGAATAAGCCAGGCTGCAAGATTTAGGGTTTGCAATTGTGAATGCAAAATCTGTCCCTCCTGCTGAGAGAGCAGGGTTGGAGTCTGGTGTAGGTGCCAGGGTGGCACTGTTGTCAGGCTGCACAGGAGTGGGTACCAGTGCTGGAGTGGCCAGTCTGGGGCAATCAGAATTGTCCCTGGCCTGTCTTGTTTTACCCTGAGTAATACTCTTGTGAGAAGGGGCAGAGGGGAAAAGGCATAGACTGAGACCTTTTCTCATAGAAATAATAGGGCATCCACTTTCCAGGCCCTGCTATGAGGATTCCTGGTGCAGGATTTGCAGAGTTGGTGGTTGTAGTGGGAGGCAAAGAGATCCACCTCTGGAGTCCCCCATTTCTGAATCAGAAGGTTGAAGGCGCTGGGCTCCAATTTCCACTCGTGGGTCTAGGAGATTTCAGCTTACATTGTCTGTCAGTGAGTTTTGCTTGCCTGGCAGGAACTGACCTTGTAGGTGGACTTGGATGTCCAAAGTCATGTGCCACAGGGCCATGGCTAACATGCAGAGTGGGTAGCAATGGGTTCCCCCCTGCTTGCTGATGTACCACATAAATGTGGTGTTCTCTGTTTTTATCAGCAGTTGTCCTGGAAAGAGTAGGGATCTTAAAGCTGTCAGGGCATTCTGTACAGCTAGCACCTCTTTCTGGTTGATGTGCAGATGAATCTGACTTGGGCTCCAGTGGCCCTGAATGCATCTGCCAGCCATGTGAGCCTCCTAGGCATAGTCTGATGCGTCTGTGGTCAGGGTCTGGGCGGCGTTGGGTAGAGTGAATGTCTGTCCCTTGTTGTGGTTGCATGCTTCTGCCCACCAAAGGAACTCCGTCTTTAGACAGGGTATGATAGGAATGACTATTTCCAGGTCCTGAGAATGTTGGCACCACAGACTTTTTAAATACCACTGAAGATTCCTCATATGCAGTCTTGCATATGGAATTAGCAGTATACATGAGGCCATGAACCCTAGGGCTTGCAGTATTTTTCTTGCAGATAGCTGGGTTTTGGTGGCCATTTGTTTGAAGTAATCTGTCAGATAGACTTGCTTTTCTGAAGTGAGGAATGTCATCTGGGAAGTTGTGTCCAAGCTTGCTCCCAGGAATACAATCTTTTGACTGGGTACCAGTTGTGATTTATTTTCGGTGATGGTGTACCCCAAGGAAGTGAGAGGCTTTTTACAAATGCCAGGTGCTAAAGCAGCAATTCCTGACTGTCTGCCTGAATCAGGCAGTCGTCCAAGGATGAGTAAATTTGGATATTTCTCTGCCTGCAGTATGCAATGGCTGGAGCCAGGCATTTTGTGAATAGCCTGGGTGCAGTAGACAAGCCAAAGGGAAGTGCAGAGAACTGATAATGCATAGATCCTGCCCTGAAACACAGATATTTCTGGCATGACTCCCAGATAGGCTTCTTTAAGTCTAGAGCGACTAACCTGGCATCCTTGGTTAAAATAGGAAGAAGCTGTTGCAGGGTAAGCATTTTGAATTTTGGTACCACGAGGAAGTTGTTGAGAATTTACAGATCCAGGACTGGGTGCCAAGAGCCCACTTTCCTGGGTACCACGAAGAGACTGGAGTAGAATCCTTGACTCCTCTGTTCTACTGGAACAGGCTGAATAGCTCTGATATTGAGCAGGGAAAGTACTTGATTTTGAGCCTCTGCCCACTGGTTTGGAGGAAGGTCAGGAAACCCATTTGGGGTTGGCAGAGAATGGAAATAAAATTTGTACCCTTGGGATACAATGTTGAGGACCCATTGGTCCTGGGTGATGGACATCCAGTTTTTTTGCATGAAGGGCAAGTTTTCCTCCTAGGGACACAAGCAGTTGGACAGGGCTGGGAAGTGGATTAAAGAAGTCACTGTGAGCTTTTTCTGTAAGGAGGTGGCTTACCACTCCCTGCTTTAGGCTTGGGGGCACTACACTGCTTAGATCTCTGCATACCCTGAAACTGTAGTCTGGGTGGTCTGTTTCCCCTGGGTCTTGCTTGAGAAGGTCTGGAGGGGGCTGGAAAGGACCAGTGTTTTGTAGAGCAATGCCTACTGAATCTAGGGGTTTGCACTTGCAAGAATTCTTTAAGTCTGCATAGATTTAGCTTTTTCTTCCATTATTTTTAAGAACCTCTTCTGCTTTGGTGCCAAACAAAGAGTCCTTATTCAAGGGAGTGTCTAATAATTTAGATTTGACATGATCTTTTCAAGGTCTGCTCCTTCAGGCAAGCATGTCTTCTCAGTACAGAGCCAGTGACTGCTGCCCTGCAAGATTATTCTAGGGCATCAAAGCCATACTGCATAGTATGCTTACTGACTTGGTTTGCAGAGTGCATAAGCTCCTGCAAGTCTTTATTTTCTGCACAGTCTGGAAAAGTTACCACTTTTTGTTTAATAAGCTCCATAACATGTTGCTGGTACTTCAGCATGTGAAACTGGCAATTCAAAGGCTTGATAGCAAGAATTGCAGAGGTATATACCTTCTTACCCCATCTGTCCAAAGCTCTGGAATCCCTGTCCGAAGGGGTGGGATTCTTGCCTGCATTAGCCTTGATACCTTTAGGCCCCTGGGAAATGATCTCTGGGTCAGCAGTAGGATTCTTGAACAGAAACTTCTGAGTATCAGGTACTCTGTAGTACCTGTCAGGTTTCCTAGGGGCAAGAGGTAAAGTGCCAGGAGTAAGACTGGATTCCATGAAAACATCATCCACAACATCCAGGACAGGGGGGGGGGGGTATAGCTAAAGGCCTGTGCTGAAGCAACTCTAAAAATTCACCGAGTCTCTTTTTGGACTGAGGATAGTCTTTGCATTCCCAATGGAAATGCTCTCAAAGTATGCAAGGTTTCACCAAAAGAAAAATCCTTTGGAGGGGAGGAAGAGGGAATGGATTCCTCTGCATTTGAATCCTCATAGGCAGATAAGGGCATGTCTTCATAATCAGAAATGTTAGAGTCATCGGACTCCTGGTCTGTAGTACCTGAAGGGGACTGGGTTCTTTGTCTCTTTGCAGGGGAAGGCAAAATGTTAGAAATGTTAGAGTCATCGGACTCCTGGTCTGTAGTACCTGAAGGGGACTGGGTTCTTTGTCTCTTTGCAGGGGAAGGCTGACTTCCCCTAATCAGTGTAATAAGGTCTTCAGCCATTCAAAGCATTTGTTTTTGTGGCATGGGAGCCTGAGCATGCACTTTGGTCGTTGGTTTTCTAGGCGTAGTGCATACTCTGGGCGTAAGAAACTTGGTAGTTTTGGCTAGAAATGAAGTCGTCGGTTTAATTTGAACACTGGTAGAGCGAAGAACTGCCTCAAAAGTCGGTGCCTGCAGAGCGGCTCCAGACCCATCCAAGGTAGAGACATCTGCAGGTTCCACAGTCGAAGAAGCACCTTGCGGCATACCAGACTCCGAATGGGTCTCAGCAGAGGCCTGCGAATCCACTGAAGCAGGCATCAGGGGCTGCAAAGGTGCCTCACTGAGTACCGGCAAACTGGCGACTAGCTTGATGGAAGCGTTGGCAGTTTTTGACCTATGCGGTCTGTCTCTGTCTTTATCCTTACATTTTTTTTTCAGAAAATCGGTAGTTGGATGGCTTACCAAAGCCATTTCAGAATATGGAGATCGAGAGCAAAAAAATTTAGTGACAAAGAGAGCCATACGACGAATGGTTCAGGCATAAAACAAAGCACAAAACCAACAGCGAGGGACATCCTGGTCTGGGCCTAAATAGGTGACACAGTAAGAATGAAAATCGCTGTGAGGTATTTGCTTTCCACAGGCAAGACAATTGTTAATTTTTTCTGACATCGGTTAGTGCAAGAAAAAAGGATCCCCAATGGGGTACTTAGCTTTAGAAGACTTCAGGATTATTCAATTCGAAAATGAAAAATTCAGGTAGCGGCCAACCGGCACTTGCGAACTGCTTCTGCTTCGGGCTCATCCTCGGCAAGAAAGACTGACGTAATGATGTTGGCTGCCTGTTTTTATACCCCTTACCTGATGTCAATCCTGAAGTGACAGAAATATTAAGTCTCTGGTATTCGGGCCAACTGAGAGCTACCTGCAGGCAGATAACTCAAGTGTGACAACTGCAACAGTGAAACATGAAGAACATCCAGGAAGTCCAGGGGGTTGCAATGTCTAAGCCACACTGACTTGAGGTACCACTGAAGTTTCCTCATAAAAAGCTTGGTGAGAGGGAGCATAGGAATGGTGGAAGCCATGAACCCAAGAACCGTAAGCAGAAGGGATTGGAAAAAGGCAATTGGAGAGACAGACTTGGGGGCAGGCAGAGATGCCAGCATGGGAACTGTCTGAAGTCTGCAGCCGGGGAAAACATGATCCTGGGAAGGTGTTGTAACTGATTACTGAAACTTTATGGTGAACCCCAGGCTCTGTAACAGGGAGGCAGTAAACTTCAGATTCTGAAGGGCAATGTCGGGGGAAGGCACTTGAATAAGCCGATCATCTAGACAGGGAAAGACCTGAATTGCTTGCATCCTGCAAAAATCAATGAACAGAGTGAAGCATTTGGTGAATACCCTTGGGGCACTACAGAGGCCAAAGCGGTGAAGCAGAGAACTGAAAATGCGAGAAAGAGAAATGTAAAAACATTTCCTGAAGAGTGGATGGATGGGGATATGAAGGTATGCATCACTGAGTTCTAGAAAAGCCTGGGGTAGAAGAGGAAATAACGTCTGCTGAGATAACAACCAAAAGGAAGGAATCTTGAGAAAGGTATTCAGCCAGGAAAGACCCAAAATTGGTCTCCAAGTGCCCTCCCCTTTCATAGGACCAGAAACTTTCTGGAATAAAATCCCTTCCCTACCTGGGAGGAGGCAAGGTTTGAATGGTGCCCTGAGCCAAAAGAGAGTGAAGAACCTCTGAGAAATGAGAGAATGTCTGAAAAGGGAGGAAGGGACTTCCAAACCTTGAGCTATCCCTGACAGATAATGGACAGAACCCAAGAGTCTGAAGTGATCCATAGCCAATTTGGAAGGGACAGGCAGAGGGGACAAGGGCAGGAGGAAGCAAACTGTCAAACAGAACCTGGCTTGTCCTGGAAAGCAGATTTCTGGGTAGCAGAAGTCTGAGTAGACTGAGCAGGAGGCACATGCCTAGAATCCTTATTGCCCTTAGGAGGAGAGCAGGATTGCCTACGAACAATCATCAGAGGTCAGACCATATCACTGTAAAAGAGATGAGGACTCTGCTTCTTGCTGTTCAGGTTTTTCATTCCCTCTTTCATCATGGGCCCCTCAAAGACGGACTAGAATAGACTAGACAATACCATAGTGATGTGTGTTGTCAACAAGCAAGGGATCACAAGGTCTTATCTTTGCAGGCTAGCTCTTCAAGTCTGGGATCTAGCTATTCAGAATCAAGTGACTCTTCAGGCAGTTTATGTTCCCTCAGAGCACAGTCTAGTGGGATCCTTTGTCCATCTAGTGGGATTCCCTGTCTGTGGAGGTTCCTCTGGTTCTCTCTTATTTAGACTTAGAGGGATAAGTCCTCTGAAATTTGGGAATAGGAAAAACAAAAATATGTTTCAGTTCCTACAAGCCTTTACCTTGTCCTGGAGAGACTTTAAAAGTTCAGCTGCAACAGAACCAAAAAGATTTTTATTATTCAACCCAGCATCCAAAAGTTTGGCCTTAATCTCATTAGGCAAAGCCTCAAGACAATGCTAATAACATTTCATAACTGAAGCAAAGCCAGCAGCCCTGGAAGAGACATCAGCTGCATTTGACTGAGTGACGAGTAACTTGAGATGTACAGCCCAGCAGGGAAAAGGCCAAAGCCTTCCCCTCAGAGTCAAAAATGTCAGAAACAACCTGAGAAAGGAGGGCCAAAACATACCTGGTCATATGAATCTGGTAGCTGATAGCCCTAAAGGATAAAGTGGCAGCAGTGTGTAATTTCTTGCCCAGCCTTACTATCCTTATCAGAAGACAACAGCTTAGTAAAGGGCAATGACTTGAATGGCTTTTCTGAAGAAACTGACATTACAGAAAGGTCAGCAGAAGAGCACTTCTAAAGTAATTTCAACTCCTTAAGCAATTTATAGAATCTATCTGGTCAGGCAATTTATAGAATCTATCTGGCTTCATAGATGCAGGGGGGCAGAGAATCAGGGTCTTCAGACTCTGCTAAGAAAGTAACCAGAAGAACGGCTAGAACAGGAGGAAAAGTAGATGCCTCAGGAGACTATCTGTAGCAGCTCATATCAACTTTTTGGAATCTCGAGCAACTTGAGAACAATTCCATTTAAACATAATCCATCATACAGGCAAAGGTATTCCCAAAGGACAATCCTTCAGGGGGGAATCTGGACTTATGGAGTCCTCTTCCTTTTAACCGTGGTCCAAGGAGGAAGCTATATGGGAAAAGTAAGCCAAAGATTCTTCCCGAGTCCAGGTCCTCAGCCAAGAAATCTAATTTCCTAGGCCTCGAGGTGAGTGAAAGACCAGGGAGAAGCAGGCATTGAGACCCCTTGAGGAGAGTTCAAGGCCATCAAAGTATTAAATAAATCCTGAGTGAACCCTGGCATTCACATTGGGCTCCACATTTTTTGTTTCTTTTTTCTGCAGGATGTCCCCATAAACAGCATCGGTGGGTCAAACCCTGGTGAATCTCAATAATAGATGTAAGAATCGCCTCCCTAAGAACTGAGAAATCTCCCTTGGTCCTTACAGACATAATTGGTTAAGGTTCCCCCTCAATGTCATGCACAGATGTCTGAAAAGCCTCCAAGGATGTGTGAGAAGCTGGATCCATGCCAGTCTTCGACAGGGTTGCAGCAGAAGAATGCAAAAGCAAGGGCTGGAAGGTCCTCCAATCTTTCACCAGCATCAAGAGAGATGGCCAGGGGAGGTAGGACAGTAGCTGGATTAGGCCTAACTTTTTGGCTTTCTTCTTGGCAGACTCCTGGCCCTTGGGATGGGAGGATTCTGCCCATAGCACCCTAAGCCAACAAGTTAAGAAAATGGTTCTCCATGTATATGGACAAGGAGGAGAGACAACTACATTGGGTCTTAGGTTCAAATGCCTGGCAGATACAGCACTGTGTTTGATCATGGAAAGCACCAAATAGAAGACACTCTAGTCACGATGGTCTTTATGGGGAATCTGCCTCCCACACTTACATTTTCCTTTCTGGATGACGACCACAAAAGTCACAAAAGCCACAAAAAAAAAAAAAACAGAACAGCAAGTTAGGGCGTTCAGACCAACGTTCAACAACGGTGTTCGGACTGATGGCAAAGAAGTTTGGAGTGTGTGCACCTGTATGTTACCTTTATGCCCTACATCTTACACAGGGAGCATACACGTGTGACAAATGATGCCTATAAGAACTAAAGGTTTTGATACACTGGCCAGACGTTAGGCTCTCCTTGGCAGAAAAACACTTGGGGGGGGGGGGGGGGAGTCTGCAACAATGATACAGAAAGACATCTATAGAGCCATGTTGTCAGATTTTTGTCTGGTTCAACCATGGATTGTCAGATCCAACCTCAGCACAGACTGAAGCTTCTTGGTTCCAGGGCTCTGATTCTTCCACTACCCACAATTCCCTTCACTCCACTTTAGCACCTCAGAATGAGTTTGCCCCACTAAAATAACCCACAGCAAGTGCATTCAAGACTATAACCTAGCATACAGGTAAAAAGGTAAGATTGGAAGACGGTCAAATTAGGACTGCTCGTAAACAGGGTGTGCAAAACTACCTGGTCACCAGAAGCCCACTTCTGTCAATTTGGAAGAGGGTAGGAGAGAGGTCAAAGCAAACAAAAATCAGACAACATGGATCTATCATTATAAGTAAGAACATAACTTTCATATCTAATGTTGGCTCCTCCTGTCCAATTCAAACATGGGATGGATTCCCAAGCTGTTAATACCTGGAAAATCTCTAAGCCCTTATCACCACTCTTATACAACTTGGCCATAATACAGCTCCTTATTCACAATCTCTATCATTTATCCCTCTCCTCTATTATTTCTATCCCCCTTTTATCTGTACCGCCTCAATACTTCTTCATAACATGTAACCTTAGTAGTGCTGCTTGTTCTTCGCCTCCTGTTCCACACCAGAAAACTCTCTCCAGAAGCTCCCCCCATTCATCACAAGCCTAAGGAATACCTCCCGCCAATATCCCTGACTTTTCTCTGGAAGTTGCTGGTTATTGTTGGACTAAAGAAGTACTACTGAAGACTGCCCCTGAGTAACTTTTGGGAATTTCCACACCAGAAAACTCTCTCCAGAAGCTCCCCCCATTCATCACAAGCCTAAGGAATACCTCCCGCCAATACCCCTGACTCTTCTCTGGAAGTTGCTGGTTATTGTTGGACTAAAGAAGTACTACTGAAGACTGCCCCTGAGTAACTTTTGGGAATGTAGGTAGCCTAACACCAACTACTGTATTTGCAAACTACCTACTTAACGTTTGTATTTTCCTATAACTTCCCTTGTAAGTGAGCCAGCAGCCTACCTTAGACCACAAGACCTTACTCCCCTCCTCTGGTCAACTGAGTCCTACATATTTCCCTCCGTACAGGTTAAGTGTCCTCCACCCCCTTTTCAGCCTGCCTATCTATATTTCACCACTAGGTGGCAGCACCTACCATCCATAGGGCAATATATCTTTTATTTTTATTTGGCTCCCCTCCTAAGTAGCTGCCTAGGTATCACTCAAGCCATTGTTCTCCAACTATATTCTGGTTCTTCCACCCCTGAACAGAATACCATAGATAACTTGCCCCACTGTTTCTTTTCTGATAGTTAGTTATCTTACCTTTTTATTCACATACTTTACCTGCTTATATTGCTTTCACAGCTGCAGTGGCTGATACTTTTTCGGCTGCTGGTTCTTCCTTCTGTACTTAGCCTCTTGTTATTCCCCTGCCCACCATTCTATCTCCCCGTCTCTCTACCCCTCTGACCTCACCTGTATTTATTCCCTCCCCCCCTTCACCTGCCCTCCCCCTAGTCTACATATAGAGGATTTGGCTTGTGGCGCCATTTTTAAATTAGGGATAAGACGCCCCTGTGCTGGTCCTGCGGTAGTGCTGCTCGTTCTTCGCCTCCTGGTAAGTTAGCTCACTGTGGTTAATTGTATCTTGGTTGACTGGCTTATTCATGGTTTTATGTGTTCAAACTTGTGTATCCAGACCTTAGCCGCTAAAGTGATTGTTGCACTTTTCTGCGATGCCTGTCGTCCACACCTGGCGACTTCTGAGCCCTTGACATAACCATTCACACAAGTGCCTGCATAAATGCAAACGCAAGCAGGTTTCAAGTAGACTTGGCCCCACAGCGTGTATGATATCTGTCGACCACTCTACGGCGACTCTCTGGGCATTTCTTCCCATTTCTACATTGCCTAGTTATGACTTGTGTGCTCAAACCTGTGTAACCAAAGCATAGCCGCTAAAGTGATCGTTATACTGCTCCGCGCTGCCTGTCGCCCTCATTTCGGCGACTTCTGAGCCCCTGACATAACCATTCTCACAAGTGCCTGCATAAAAGCAAATGCAAGCAAGTTCCACGTAGATTTAACCCCACAGTGCTTATGATACCAGTCAGCCATACTACGGCGACTTTCTGGGCCACGTGCACTACCTTTTACTCCTTTCAGCTAAGAGAAAGCCTTCATAGATGCATGTGATACCTTCGCCCTCACAACGGGAATTTACTGGTCTATGTACATATTCTCTCTCTCCCTTATACTAAAATAGAAGCAAGCACAAGCGTGTACGCCACCAAAACGGCTATGCAACGCCACAAAACTAAGCGGACCCTATTAGAAGGAGTGAGCGATTTTCTCTCACCCCTTCCAACCATACTATCCTTCACTTAGACCTTGCAACACAGTGTCGCTACAATACAACTGATGAAAAGGCATATTCTGATGTCTGGAGCGTTTCTGCTTCACTAAGGCACTGTGAATCTGGCCTGCTTTGTATATCTTCCATATATAACATTGGTTATGCTATGCGCTATTGTCTAGTGAAATATATTGCCTGTTATTTGATCATTTTACTGAGTATCAAAGCCAGTCTCAATGCTTAGATAGCCCTGCCTCATCATATTTGTACTAGCTTGCACTGTTTTTTGCTGTGTCTTATCTATAGTGCTGCATACTGCTTTTAATCTGTATTTTGTAAGTGCTTAATCTACCCATACCTTATTACTGTTGTAGAGCTGCTTTTGTAGATGCAACTATATTTGTAACCCTGTTCTGTTTCATACGTAACCTGCATATATATTGTAGAGCTATTTTATATTTCGTAGAAGCAACTGTATTTTTTACCCTGTACTTACTATACTTTAAACTGCAAATATCTACCTTCTGTACCTCTGCTGCCTCTACTACTACTCTCCTTCACTGCTAACCCCCTATACCTTCCCTCCTTCAGTCCCTATTTCTTCGAACCCCCCATCTCCCTTCAAATTCACCCTTTTCATTCTACTTCATCTCTGTGGTATATTTTACAGCTCTCTAACTCCCTACTGTATTACCTCTCTCCCTTACCCTTTCTGCATTGTATAACCTACTACTCCTCTATCCTATCTCTTCCCCACTCCTTGCATACTCTCCGTTGTACTCCCTCTTCTATTCACTTGTAACCATAACCTCCTATTAAACCTAATCCTAGATTATCTTTTCCTCTCATTTTACAGTTCCACACCAGAAAACTCTCTCCAGAAGCTCCCCCCATTCATCACAAGCCTAAGGAATACCTCCCGCCAATACCCCTGACTCTTCTCTGGAAGTTGCTGGTTATTGTTGGACTAAAGAAGTACTACTGAAGACTGCCCCTGAGTAACTTTTGGGAATGTAGGTAGCCTAACACCAACTACTGTATTTGCAAACTACCTACTTAACGTTTGTATTTTCCTATAACTTCCCTTGTAAGTGAGCCAGCAGCCTACCGCAGACCACAAGACCTTACTCCCCTCCTCTGGTCAACTGAGTCCTACATATTTCCCTCCGTACAGGTTAAGTGTCCTCCACCCCCTTTTCAGCCTGCCTATCTCTATTTCACCACTAGGTGGCAGCACCTACCATCCATAGGGCAATATATCTTTTATTTTTATTTGGCTCCCCTCCTAAGTAGCTGCCTAGGTATCTCTCGAGCCATTTTTCTCCAACTATATCCTGGCTCTTCCACCCCTGAACAGAATACCACAGATAACTTGCCCCTCTGTTTCTTTTCTGATAGTTATCTTACCTTTTTATTCACATACTTTACCTGCTTATATTGCTTTCACAGCTGCAGTGGCGGATACTTTTTCTGCTGCTGGTTCTTCCTTCTGTTCTTCCCCGCTCCGTTCGCCCTATGGGCTCACTCTGCTCCCCTACCCCGAAATCCCACCCACCCCCACCACATCCATACTTATACCCACATAACCACACCTACTTCCTCTCCCACAACTCCACCCCTTCCTCCTTTATTTCCCTCCCCTGCACAACTTTCCTCCACCACAAATCCCATCAACCCCTTTCTCTATACACCACACATCCCTAATCTCTCTTACTACTAACCATAAATATCCCATAAAAAACCAAACATGCATCCAAAGTATACACTCTTCTCCATTCAAATACTTCTCTTACTTTACCTAACCGTCATCTACTACCTTACCCAGCCTAACAAGCTATCTCACTCCCCACTCTATCACACAACCTCCTCTCTCCACTTACTTCACCCCTACTCAGTCATACCAATATCTCCTACACTTTACCCTATCAAACCCAATCTCTGCTTTCACTTCAAACTTATTTCACTAAAAACTACTACCCACACCCTACCAAACATATCTCCTACAACCTCTACTATTTATGACAAAAAACACAAAAACCCATACTATACAACAGAAATTCTAACATCTCTACTTTTAGCTGGGGATGTACATCCTAACCCAGGCCCAAACAGCCCCCCCCTTCTTCAAAATCCATTCGATTAGCATCCCTGAACGCACAAAGCTTAGCGAACAAAGCTCCAAACCTTCAAGCCTGGTTACACTATAATAAACCAGATATCTTAGGCATATCTAAAACCACATATAAAAGATGTGGAGATAATTCCTGCCAACTACTCCATTATCAGAGCAGACAGAACCCAGCGAAAAGGAGGTGGTGTAGCTCTACTATACTCATCCTCCCTATCCATTACTCCTTACAATAAAGCTATTCCTCAATTCAACAATGCAGAATTAATAATAGGCCTACTTCGATTAAATAAACACAAAAATATATGCATAGCCTCACTCTACATTCCCCCAGGCGACAATATCCCCACACTGGAAGATATCCTCTCCTGGTTCTCTTCCAATATTTCTAACGAAACCATCATCATGGGAGACACTAACATCAATTGGTCCACCATTCAATCCCATACCCCCTCCATTAACATCAACCTGTATAACTTCACTCAACTCATCAACTCCACTACTAGGCCCTCTAAAGATTTCTCTTCTGACAGTACTATAGATTGGATATTAGTCTCTCACCCCCACAATTACCCTGATAGTGGAATTCTTCCTGACTCCCTAAGCGACCACCTTCCCATCTTTGCCACACGCCTCTCCTCTTCCCTACAAGTTTCTCATAACTACATCACTTTCAGAGACCAAAAAAACTTCAACCCAGAAGCCTTCTCTAACTCCCTAAAATGCCTTAACTGGTACCCACTAAAAACTCTTCCCCTGGAAAGTGCTATCACTCACTTTAATTCCACTTTCTTAAACCTGTTAGATACACATGCTCCCTTAAAAACCAGAAGAATAAAAAACAAAACTACCCCTTGGCTAACTAAAAATACACTAACGACCATGCGACTAAGAGATAAAGCCTGGGCACGCTTTCTGAAGCACAAATCTCCCACTACTCTTAATGACTACAAAACTCTTCGTAACTCAGTAAAAAAGCTTATCACAGCAGACCGACACAACTATTACTCTTCTCTTCAAAGTAAATACAAAAATGACCCACAAAACTTCTGGAGAGGTATAACCTCTCTCTTAAAACCCGGTACAACTGAAAACCCAAACCCCAACCCAAGCGTACAAGACAATGACCTTGACACCGAGTTTAACTCTTTTTTTTTTCACTGACTGCATTTCCAAACTAACCTCTTCCTTCTCCTCCAACCATCCACCTCCAACCCCCCCCCCCACTCCTCCTCCTTCTCCACTCTGTCATCCTACTACCTCCCAACCACTTAGATTCTCCCTGGAACCAATCCCTACTTCCACTATCAAAAAACTCCTGAAAAAGCTAAAACCTTGCACCAATGCCCCCGATAACATCCCCTCACACTTCCTCAGTATAGCTGCAGATGCTATCGCCCTGCCAATTAGTATCCTAATCAACCGCTCCATCCAAGAAAGTCACGTTCCTCAAATCTGGAAAAAGGCTTATATAATTCCCTGCCATAAAGGAGGAAATAATACTAGTGTTACCAACTTCCGCCCCATTGCTATCCTCTCTCCTATTTCAAAAATTCTAGAGAAATGTATTCACCTTCAACTCCTTCCCTACTTACTAGACAACAACCTACTAACTTCTACTCAACACGGCTTCCGTCCCAATCACAGCACTATGACAGCCCTCCTATCATTCCTCGAAAATGTGAACAAGGCTAGAGACTCTGGCCTCACTATCTACCATTCTACTTGATCTCTCCAAAGCTTTTGACACTATCTCCCATAACTTACTTCTAACTAAACTCTCCAGGCTAAACCTTTCACCTTCTGCTCTAAATTGGTTCACCAGCTATCTCTCAGACAGGCATCAAGCTGTTAAGTGGAAAAAATCCATCTCCTCTTTCCTTAATAGCCCCACAGGTGTTCCACAAGGTTCCATATTAGGACCCCTTCTCTTTAATATCTTTGTAAATGACTCTATCCCCTATGCTAACATCATCCAATATGCAGATGATTCTACAATCATCTGTGCTTCATCTTCCATTTCAACTCTCCAAAAGCTGACTCAAGATGCCTTCTCCACCACAGAACAGTGGATGAAAGACAACCATCTTGCACTTAATGCAGCTAAATCAAAACTAATGATATTCACCCCCACTAAAACCAACACACTGGATCAACAACCATTCTCCATCACCAGTCAAAATAATAACCAACTTGAACTGGTAACTAAAGCCACGCTTCTAGAAGTCCAAATTGATAATAACCTTACTTTCAGGTCCCATCTACTACAAAACATTAAAAAAACCCACCAAAAACTAGGCCTGCTGTATCGTCACAAACAATTCCTCTCACCTACTACCAAACTCACTCTCTCTACCACATTTCTCTTACCCTCTCTCCTTTATGGTGCCCCTCTTTTAACTAATCTACAATCATCTCTCAAAACAAAACTTTCGACCTGTTATAATAAAATAGTCAAATTTGCCACTAGCAATAAATCTTCAACCCATTACTGTGTACCACTCCACAAACTAAATTGGCTTGAACTTCCCAACTACCTCTCCTACACTCAACTAACATATGCACACAAACTCATTTTTCAATCATCCCTCTGTCCCTCCCTGTCCACTACCTTTAAAATTCACCATACTCAAAGACTTCTTAGATCTACTAATCAAAACCTAATAGAAGTCTATAGACCCCATCGCCCCCCAAGACAAAACCTCCTCTCCTTTTCACTAGCACATCTATGGAACTCCCTCCCACCCTCCATTCGTACCATCACTAGCCTTCCTACCTTTAAAAAATCACTCCACTCCTACCTATCATCCACATGGGAATGCTCCTGCTTCTACCCCACATAATCTTTCTATACTCTCTACTGTATTCCACCTTTTACTCTCTCTACCTCAGACAGTAATCTATTCCTTAGTAGTTCCTATCCTCCTGAAAGCCTTATGCACCTATCTACTCACTTCCTTATCCTTGTGCCTATGATATAATTTGATTTCAACTTTAATATGTTTTATTATTTGATTGTATTAATGCTTAACTTTACTCATTGTAATCACTGTTCCTCGTGATGTCATGTACAATAATTTTGATGTAAATCTCTATAATATGTAATCTGCATATAACTCTCTATAATATGTAATCTGTAATGGAGCTTTTCTCCCCAGGACTCCATTGAAAACGGGTTCTCTTGGCCCAATGGACTATCCTAGTTAACCAACAGCAAATAAATAAATAAATAAATTCTATAATTAATTCACAGTCTCCATTTGAAAGCAACTACATGCTTACAAGCTTGACATTAGCTAATATTTTACTGTATTCTTGTTTTAACTGTCATGTTGTCATTAACTATCAATACAATTCAAAATATTTTCACCTACTATTCTACGTATGTGTATTTATTATTTTTTAATTAACTGTTGTATCATTACTAGTGTACGTATGTATGTACATTTTATTATGTAAATCTTGTATAACTGCCTTCTACTCATTCTGTAAAATGGAGCATTTCTCCCCAGGCATCCAATAAAAATGAGACTTCTACCTAGTCAGACTTTCCCACTAAACAAAAGCAATAAATAAATAACTGATCAGACTTTCTTGGTCCTATGAAGTTAAAGATAAACATCCAGCGTATGTAAAATGGACTCACCTTTGTTGGAGAATTTGGGAAAAAGTACTGGTAGATTTATTGATCGATTTAGATGAGTCTTGGATGCCACCTTAGGAAGGTAGGTTGCGTCAGTTCTCAAGGAAATTATGTCTTTATGAATTACCAGATGGGGAGGCTTGCGGGAAAGTGCTAGCATCTCTAAAATCTGTCTGGATGATATGACAGCCACTAGAAAAAAATATTTTCCAAGAAAGAAACTTCAGATCAACTGATGCTGCTGGTTCAAAAGGTGGTTGAGTTAACGTTCGCAGCATGACAGTAACATCCCAGGAGGGTACTTGATCTCTGAAAGGTGGTTGTAGGAGAAACATTCCCTTCAAAAATGTCTGATTCTGAAGAAAGCTATAGAAATGTCATTCTGCCCTATGTGGAAACTTGCGATAGCACCCACTTGCACTTTGACAGTGGAATAAAGAACAGTAGTGTAAAATCTTACCATAATGACAGAATTCCTTCTCTTCACTGTTACAGTATTACTTACATTAGAGAGTTCCCTGCCGTAGGTGACCTGACGTCGGCCAATATACATAAGACTTTTACTACTGTAGGGTATGTGGTACGTCGCACACAGGCCGCGATCGGACATCTGCCATAAAAGTGACATATACATGCACCATCCTCAGAAATGACTGCTCCAGCAGGAATGTCAGCCTAAGGAAGGAGGGTAAAAATCATCTATAAAGAAGCAAGGGCAGGGTGAAGGAGGAAGAGATAGGAATACTACAACAGTGAAGAGAAGGACATATACCACTATTCTATGTCCATCTATTCATCTGTTGCAGTATTCATTATATGACAAAGAATATCAAAACTCATAAAGCAAGGGAGGAAGCTGCACCAGAAGAACTTTACAGGGACCCATGGAGCACGGCTCTGGCAAACCTTGATGTTCTTCATGTTTCACTGTTGCAGTCATTACGTTTGGGTTATCTGCTTGCAGTAGCCCGCAGTCAGCCTGATTAACAAAGTCTTGGGTGCTGCGTCGGTTGCTGTCCCTTCTTCCATGACGTCAGGTCATCAGGGGTATAAAGCATGCGGCCGACGCCATTACATCAGTCTTTCTTGCCGTGCGGTGCCTGAAGCAGAAGCAGTTCGCAAGTGCCAGTCAGTAGACTCCTGAAATTTTCATTTTCGAGTTTCAGAACCGAAGTCTTCAACTAAAGCTAAGTACCCTGTTGGGGAAACTTTTTCTCGCTCCTTCCGATGTTAGTAAAAGTTAATAACTGCATTACTTGTGGAAAGCAAATAACTCACAATGATTTTGATTCGTACTGTATTCCTTGCCTAGGTCCTGACCACGACGTACCTTGCTGTCGGTTTTGTGCTTTATTTAATCAGCGCACTATCCATCATCGGTATAGTTTTGCCTCTAAATATTTCGGTTCTCAGTTTAATTATACAGAAATGTCGTCGGTTAACCATCCGACTACCGGGATTCCGAAAAAATGCAAGGATAAAGGCAGACACAGGCTGCAGAGGTCCAAAGCTGTCGACGACGATTCTCCTAAGCCAGTCGTCAGTTCACCGGTACTCGGTGAGGCTCTTTCGCAGCCCCTGATACCTGCTACTTCTGACTCGCAGGCCTCTACTGAGACCCATTCGGAGTGCGGTATGCTGTGAGATGCTTCAACTGTGGGACCTGCGGATGTCTCACCTTGGATGGGTCCGGAGCCGCTGTGCAGGCACTGGCTTCTGAGGGTGTATTCAGGCCTACGGACTTGCATTTTAACCGACGCCTCCTTCTTCATTTAGGCCAAAATCTTGAACCATGCCTAAGAAACCGACGTGCAGGCCGTATGCTCAGGATTCTATACCTAAAAAAACAAATTATAAGAATGGCTGAAGATCTTACAACTCTAATCAGGGGTAGCCAACCCCCCCCCCCTTCTAAGAGACCTAGGACTGAAGTTGTTTATGAATCTTCTGACCAGGATTCTGATTTTTCTGATGACCTGGATTTGCCCTTATCTACTTATGAGGATTCTGATGCAGAGGACTCTATTCCCTCTGCTTCCCCTCCAGAGGATTTTTCTTTTGGTGAGATCTTACATACTTTAAGGGAGCATTTCCACTGGGAAAGCCAGGATTTTTCTGACTCAAAAAAGAGGCTTAGAGATTTCTTACTCCTGCCTCAGCATAGGCCTTTAGCTATACCTCCTGTACACTGGACATTGTTGATGATGCCTTTTCAGAATCTAGTTTGGCCCCTGATTCTTTGCCACATGCTCCCAGAAAACCTGACAGATATTACAAGGTTCCTGATTCAGACAAGTTCATTTTTAAAAATCCTATTGCGGATACAGAGACTATTTCACAGGGACCCAAGGGCATTAAGGCTTCTAATGCTAAAGATCCTACCCCTTCTGATAGAGACTCGAGGGCGCTGGATAGATGGGGTAAGAAGGTTTACACTTCTGCAACCTTGGTCATTAGGGCTTTAAACTGCCAGTTTCATATGTTAAAGTAACAACAACATGGTATTGGATTGCTTAAACAGAAAATTATGTTGATTCCTGACTGTGCTGAAAATAAAAAAATTACAGAATTTGATGCATTCTGCTGAACAGGTTGGAAAACATACTTTGCAATGTGAGGCCTCTTGCAGGGCTGCAGTTACTGGGTCTGTGCTCTTAAGGCATGCTTGGCTTAAGGAGCAATCTTTGCCTGATCATATTAAAGCTAAATTGTTGGATGCGCCCTTAAATTTGGCAACAAGGCTGAGGAAGTTCTTAAAAAGATGGAAGATAAAGCTAAATCTATGCAAACTGTTAAATATTTCTTACAAGTTCAGCCTCCTAGATTTAGTAGGCACTGGCCCTCTAAAAATTGGTCCTTTCCAGCCCCTTCCAGGTCTTCTCAAGCCAAACACAGACACAGCAGAAACCCCAGGTTTCAGTCCCAAGGGACACACAAGACTAAGCAGTGGGGGGTTTCCGCACCAAAATCTGAGAGTAGTAAGACTCCCCCTTATGGAAAACTGTCTCAATGACTTGCTTTTAAAACTTCCAAGCACTTCCCAACTGAATGCTCCTTTAGGTGGAAAGATTGGTCTGCAGGCCAAAAACTGGGAACTCATTACCCAGGACAAATGGATTTTGAATATAGTGTCCCAAGGATACAGATTTCACTTCCACATGTTACCAACACCAAGCGGGTGGCCAGATGTACCCCCAAATCATTGGGCAGAGGCCCAAAATCAAGTACTCTCTCTTTTAAACATGGGGGCTATTCGGTTGGTACCAGAAGAGGAAAAGGGACAAGGTTTCTATTTGAGACTTTTCCTGGTACCCAGAAAAGGCAATACATGGCATCCTATCTTGGACCTTTCTACTCTAAACACCTTTCTGGTGATTCCAAAATTCAAGATGCTGACTCTTCACCAGCTGCTTCCTATGCTAGGCAAAGATGCATGGTTGGCAACACTAGACTTAAAAGAAGCATACCTGCACATCCCTATCAGGGAGTCTTGCAGAAGATACTTACACTTCAAAGCAAGCTACATGCACTATCAGTTCTCTGCACTGCCCTTTGGCTTATCTACTGCGCCCAGGGATTTCACAAAGTGCCTAGCTCCAGTCATCGCATTTTGCAGGCAAAGAAATATTCAAATATACGATTGTATAATTCAGGCAGAAAGCCAGGGCATTCTTTTGAATCATCTGGCCTTTGTTCAAAGGGTACTGACTTGTCTGGGGTTCACCATAAACGAAAAGAAATCCCACCTGGTACCCTGTCAAATTATATTCCTGGGAGCAAGCTTGAATACAACTTCCCAGATGGCTTTCCTCACGCCAGAGAAACGGATTCATCTGACAACCTAATTCAAACAAGTGGCCACAAAAACCCTGCTATCTGCAAGGCAAATACTGCAAGCCTTGGGGTTCATGGCCTCCTGCACTCTTCTAATTCCATATGCAAGACTGCATATGAGGAAACTACAATGGTATCTCAAAAGCCTATGGTGTCAACATTCACAGGATCTAGAAGCAAGGATTCCTATCATACCTTGCCTACGCCTAGAGTTCCTTTGGTGGGCAGAGGCCTGCCACCAAAACAGGGGACTACCATTCACATTACCTCCTGCTGCCCAAATCTTAACAACAGACGCATCAAACTATGCATAGGGGGGCTCACATGGCAAGGAAGTGCATTCAGGGCAAATGGAACCCAAGTCAAATGCACCTGCACATAAATCAAAAGGAAATGTTAGCAGTACAGAATGGTCTGACAGCCTTCAAGGACCACATTCTTCCAGGACAACTAATGGTAAAGACGGACAACACCACTGTCATGTGGTACATAAACAAGCGGGGGGAGGGGGGGTACACATTCTTACCCCCTCTGCAGACTAGACATGGCATTGTGGAACACAGCCTTGAGCTACCAAGTGAATCTACAAGCTCAATTCCTGCCAGGAAAAGTAAATACACTGGCAGACGGACTAAGCAGAAACCTCATGGACCCACACGAGTGGAAATTGGAACCAAGGATTTTCAACATGTTGACAAGCAAATGGGGGAGCCAAGATATAGACCTGTTTGCCTCCCCCCAGAACCATCAACTGGACAAATTTTGCACAAGGATTCCCCACATGCTAGACTGGAAAGAGGTTTTTCCTGCTGAAGGATGGAGCATCCAATCAGTTTATGCCTTTCCTCTTCTGCCTCTGCTCTCCAAGGTACTACTAATAATTTTTTATTTTTATTTTTTATTTTACATTTGTTGACCGGGATAGTCTGACTGGATGCATGTCCATTTTCAGTGGAGGCTCGGGGAGAAAAGCTCCAAGGGTAAGCAGATACAGCATTACATAATACCAGCATTACATATTACAAACAGACTATTTACAGAGATTACATAAATAAGCAAATTAAACAAGTTCCACAGGTTAGAGTTAATCCCGAGCGTAAATCAGGATTAAATTAAATTACACAGTAAGATGGTTAACAGATTTTTACACATTCTAGAGAGAGTTAGCCAGGCTTGATACAGTGACATAGCCAGTTAAGTGACAAACGTTGTTTGAGTCTAGTTTTAAATTGACCTAAGGTGGAAAGTAAGGTAAAATCAGCTGGAAGAAAGTTCCAGAATCTACTTACAGAGTTTGCAAAGAGAGAGTCACCGGCTGTGTTATTAATTTTGCTAGTCTGAATTAGTAGTTTGTTAGAGGATCGTAGCGGTCTACGATTGTTATAGGGGGTGATAATATTTTTAAGTGCAGGAGTATTGTCCGGATTAGAGAGAATTTTATAGGCCATAATCAGTTGGTTATACTGAATTACGCTGGGTAGTTCAAGCCACCCAAGCTGGTTTAGATTGATGCAATGATGTGTCCT
The DNA here is from genome assembly GCF_019279795.1 of Protopterus annectens. Taxonomy (NCBI): domain Eukaryota; kingdom Metazoa; phylum Chordata; order Ceratodontiformes; family Protopteridae; genus Protopterus; species Protopterus annectens. Next base: position 1,229,086,417 of record NC_056735.1, read on the forward strand.
AAATGGCAGCCCAGTGGCAAACCTGGCAATGTGGTTGTAGCAAATTGACAGTTTAAGGACAGTCTTGTTTAAATTCGAGAATAGTGGGGATGCATACAGAAGGGTTGAAAGAAGGTGAGAGCGAGCTATGGGTCGAAGATCAAACAGGACAAGCCAAGAATGATTTTAATTGCACCAGACTGGCCTCGCCAACAGTGGTACCCACTCTTGCACAGTGTGTCAGGCTTGGCTCCATGGCACCTGCCTCAGTCTCCTTCCCTATTGTCAAAGCAGGAGAACCAGATCCTGCACCCTCAGCTGCAAACCCTGAACCTAGCAACCTGGCTAATTACCTAATCTCTCCTTTACCATCCCAAATCAATGATGGATATCATTTTAGAGGCAAGGAGGCCTAGTACTAGAAAATCTTATGCTGCAAAATGGAAAAGATTTTGTGCCTGGAACCAATCTCAAGGAATGAATGCAGCAGTGCCCAATTTACCTCAGATTCTACAATACTTGACTGAGATGCTTCATAAGGACTTGTCTCTTTCCTCCATCAAAATTCATGCCTCAGCCATTTCAGCTCGTTATAGCACACAGCCTCCCCTCTTCTCTCACCCACTGCTCAGGCAGTTCCTCAGAGGGGCCAACAATTTAAGGCCACCCAGGAGAGCTCCAACTCCAGCCTGGGATATTAACTTTGTCTTTGGGAAACTCACTCTTCCTCCTTTCGAGCCAGCTGCTACTGCAGATTTAAAATTTCTTTCCGGGAAAATAGCTTTCCTTTTAGCAATCACTTCTGCAAGAAGGGTATCTGAATTACAGGCCCTTATGGCAGTGGAACCTTTCACCATCTTTCATGCGGACAGGGTGCCCCTCAAAACCAATCCCTCCCTTATGCCCAAGGTGGTATCCAGTGTGGCTCTTAATCAGTCCATTCATTTGCCTACTTTCTTTCCTAACCCACAGAACAAAGGGGAACGGATACTGCACTCTTTAGACGTGCACAGACAGCTTAGATTCTACTTGGACAGGACTAAACCTCAAAGGAAATCTGAACAACTGCTTGTGGCATTTGCTGCAGGGACAGAGGGGAAAGCTATTTCAAAATAAACCATTTCAAAATGGATAGGCCACTGCAATCATTTATGCTATAAGCACCATGGAAAACCTATCCCACAGGGGTCAGACCCCATTCAACCAGGGCTGCATCTACCTCTACAGTCTTTCTCAGGGGCGTCCCTACTAGGGACATCCTAGAAGCTGCTACCTGTAGTTCTGTACATACTTTCACCAAGCATTATCATTTGCAAATTTTCTCTAAATCCAGAGCTGGTTTTGCCACTGCAGTCTTAGAGGGCCTTATAGCTGGTCCTAATTCTATTTAAATTTCTCCTCCCAACCTTAGCTTTGGGAATCTACCCAAATGTAATGACTGCAACAGTGAAACATGAAGAACATAGTACAGTTATGTACACTTACCATAAATGTAGATGTTCGAGTGTATTCACTGTTGCAGTCCTGGTTACCCTCCCTCCAGCCCCCTTTCTTCTTTTGGCTATACCTCTACTCTCACTTACGATGCTCTAAAAGCTTTTTGGTGCATTTGCTTTTTTGTTGGAGGTATATCCTTGTATTTATAGATTTAACTGCTTTCCTTAAGGGGGGCACCTGACATCTGGGGCAAGAAAAACTGATGTAATGGCGTCGGCCGCATGCTTTATACCCCTGACGACCTGACATAATGGAAGAAGGGGCAGCAACCGATGCAGGACCCAAGACTTTGTTAATCAGGTCAACTGAGGGCTACTGCAAGCAGATAACCCAAATGAAATGACTGCAACATGGTAAGTGTACACAACTGTACTTTCTAGATTTAGAGATTCCATCTAATTTATAGTGTTTGGTGAAGATATGGACTGAGGTCCATGTAGCTGCTTCAAGAATTGAATTAGTATCCAATCTCTTGAAAAAGGCCCCAGATAAGGCAACAGCCCTGGTGGAGTGCGCCCTAACAGAGGAAGGGAGAGACTTACCATGGTGAGTGTAGCAGAAGGCAACAGTCTTGTAAATCCAGAAGGAAATAGTCTACTTGGACACAGCCTTCACCAGGGCACTGGGATGGTAAAAAACAAAAAGCTGATCTAACAGCTTTGGTTTTGTCTAAATAAAAGTTGTCTGGGGGCATCTATAGTATGGAACACCCCCTCACCAGGGTTTTGGGGGAAGGGAAAAACTGAAAAAGGTAGGTAAGTGGATGGACTGATTTAATGACAGGTCATTGACTACCTTATGCATAAATGAGGGGTTTGTGCGCTGGGAAACTCTGTCCTTGCGGAAGACCAGAAAGGGTGGAGATACCATAAGGGCCTGTAGCATAGACACTCGTCTAGCTGAAGTTAAGGCTAGGAACAACACAGTTTTCCACGAGCAGTACTGTAGAGAAGCTGAAGAAGCTGGCTCGAATTGGAGAATCAGCTTTCCCAAAACAAAGTTAAGGTCCCATGAAGGTGGAATAGGTTTCCTGGGAGGCTGAATGTGTAGGATGCCTTTAAGAAATTGTTTAGCCTCAAATCTGCTGGGGGGGGGGTACGGAGGCAGACATATATGGCTGACATATGGGCTTTCACTGAAGAGAAAGCCAAGCCAGCTTTGAACAATTCACACAAATAAGATAAAACCAGGGGAATTTCCATTGTCAATGGGGCCTGATTTTGTTTCACACACTAGACTGAAAATCTCTTCCATTTGGCTAAACAAGATTTTCTGGTACTTGGTTTCCTGGCCTCCTGCAGGACAGTAAGCACATCCTCAGAGAACAGGTGTCTGAAAGGAATTAGTACCCTATCACCCATAGGATCAATTAGAGTCTCAGACAAGTAGGGATGGATGAGGGCCCCTTTGTCTTGTGTGAGAAGGTCCACTCTGTGGGGTATCTTGTCACCAGCAAGATTTTTGGTTTGTCCTGCTGAATTCTGGACAGGACTTTTGGAATGAGAGGAACAGGATGGAATGCATATAGAAACATCCTCTTCCAAGGGTAAGAAAGGGTGTCCACTTTCCAGAACAGAGGATGAGGCTCTCTGGCACAAAACTGTGGAAGCTGTCTGTTCATGGGGGAGACAAAGAGGTCTGTTTTAGGAATACCCCACCAGTGGACAATGTCCAGAAACACATGCCTTTGAAGCATCCATTCGTGGGATTGTGTTTGGGACCTGCTCAGGTAATCTGCCACACAATTCTGTGAAGATGGAATGTACACTGCTTGAAGGGTTACCTGGAATTTTACTGCCAGCTCCCAAGCCTGAAGAGCTAGCTTGCATAACAGATAGGATTTCATCCCCCCACTTTTGTTCACGTACCAGAGGACTGTCGTATTGTCTGTGAACAGCTTTAGAGATCCTGGTTCGAAGATCTGCATGGCCAATAGCAGAGCCCTCATCTCCCTTACATTGATGTGTTCCTTCAGCTGAGAGGGAGACCAGACCCCTTGGCTTTCAGGCACCCGAAGGTAGCTCCCCAGCCTATGACTGAGGCATCTGTGAAGATCTCCTGACGTGGAGCAAGAGGCTGAAAGGGGAATCCTGGGTTGAGTGACATGATGTATCCACCACTGAAGTTGTCTCTAGGGGATGAGAGGAATAGAGAATTCTAGGGGGTGCTGGTGTTGCATCTTGACTGACTTTATATACCACTGCCATTTTCTCATGTGGAGTTTGACGCCATGAGGCCCAAAACCCTGAGGAACCCACTAGCTGTAATGTGATGAACCAGCAGAAGATTTCTGAAGTAAAGGGTGAGGTCCTGAACCTTTTGTGAGGGGTAGAGAGACCTTCAAAAGATCCATTTGTATCCTGCACCCTAGGAAAATCTGATCCTGTGAAGGAGTAAGAACCAATTTCTTTAAGTTTATGGTGAACCCCAGACTTTATAGAAGACTGATGGTAAGGGTGATATTTCATTCCAACTCCTCTGTGGAAGTACGCTAGAAGGAGGAGGTCATCCAGATAAGGAAAAATGTGTATTCCCTGAAATCTGCAGTGGGAAATCACAGGTGCCAGGCCATTTGGTGAAGACCCTTGGTGCAGTACAAAGTCCAAAGGGCAAGGCACAGAAATGAAAATGCCAAGATGATACACAGAAGCGTAAAAACTTCCTGTAGTTGGGATGGATGGGGATGTGCAGATATGCATCTTTGATATCCATGGTAATCATGAAGGCTTGAGGCAGAATAAGTGGAAACAAAGTCTAGAGTGTCAACATGTGGAAAGTGGGTACCCTCAGAAAGGTATTGAGATGGGACAGGTCGAGGATGGGTCTCCAAGGACCTTCCGTCCTGTATACCAAAAACAACCTGGAATAAAATTCTCTACCTATTTAGTTTACAGGAACACTCTGGATGGTCCCCTGGTTCATTAATTCTAACAAAATCCCTGAGAGGTAGAAGGATGCCCCTGAAGGAGGGTAGGTGATCCCATAACATAAAGTACCCTTTTCGAATAATGGAGAGGACCCCAAGAGTCTTGAGTTATGATTTCCCAGGCTGGTAGGGACAGGGGAAGGGGATGAAAAAGTAGGATGTGGGAGAAGGGGGGGGGGTCAGGATGGTTTGTCTGAAAAGGGGCGCTTAGGTGGCAGAGTTGCTGGAGGGGCCCTAGGATGTTGTGGTCTCCTGTCACTCTCTTGTTCTGGTTTGTGGTTGATGTGAATGCCTGCACACAGCCACACGTTTTGCAGGATAAAGTACAGTTGTGTAAACTTACCATAAATTAAGATATTCGAGTGTATTCACTTTTGCAGTCAGTACATTTGGGTTGGGTACTCTGCTGGCAGGTTGCCCTCAGTCGGCCTGAATAACAAAGTCTTGGGTCCTGCGTCGGTTGCTGTCTCCTCTTCCATGACGTCAGGTCGTTGGGTATAAAACATGCAGCCGATGCCATTTTATTCAGTTTTTCTTGCCCCAGATGTCAAGTGCCCCCCAAATGGGGAGCAAAAATATATATATAAGTAAAACAGTAACTATATAACTGCACTTTTAAGAAACATAAACTTTACCTTCAGCTAAAAGCAAATAAACCACAAAGGCTTTTGAGTATAGTTTAGGAAAGAAAAGGTATAGAAAGGGGGATGGCGGGTGGGTAACCCAGACTGCAACAGTGAATACACTCGAACATCTACATTTATGGTAAGTGTACACAACTATACTATGTTCTTCGTGTTTTACTGCTGCAGTCATTACATTTGGGTAGAATCCCAAAGCTATGGATGGGAGGCTGGAACTAAATAGCATTAGGAGTGGCTATAAGGCCCTGCAGGACTGAAGTGGCAATGTCTGCCCTGGATTTGGAGAAGGGAGGTAAATGATAATGCTTTGTGAAGGTATGAACAGAGCGCCAAGTAGCAGCTTCTAGAATGTCTTTGGTTGGAACCCCTCTGAGAAAAGCTGCTGAAGTAGACGCAGCCCTGGTGGAATGTGATCTGATCCCCTTGGGCACAGGTTTACCATGGTGCAAATAGCAGAAATGAATGCAGTGGCTTATCCATTTAGAAATTGTCTGCTTTGATATAGCCTTCCCCTCTGACCCTGCAGCAAATGCTACCAGTAGTTGCTCAGACTTTCTTAGAGATTTGGTCCTATCTAGGTAGAATCTTAATTGTCTGTGTACATCCAATGAATGCAGAATCCGCTCTCCATTGTTCTGCGGATTTGGGTAAAATGTTGGCAGGTGAATGGTCTGGTTAAGAGCCACACTGGATACCACCTTAGGCATAAAAGAAGGATTGGTCCTGAGGGACACCCTGTCTGGGTAAAATATAATAATAGGCTCCACTGCCATGAGAGCCTGTAGTTCTGAAACCCTTCTTGCTGAAGTGACTGCCAAAAGAAAAGCTGTTTTCCATGACAGAAATTTTATATCTGCAGTAGCTGCTTGTTCAAAAGGAGGCAGGGTGAGTTTTTCCAGCACAAAATTGAGGTCCCATGCAGGAGTTGGTGCTATTCTGGGAGGCCTTAAATTTTTGGCCCCTCTAAGATACTGTTTAAGCAGAGGATGAGAAAAGAGGGGAGGCTCTGTGTTGTAATGAGCAGAGATGGCAGATGCATGGATTTTTACTGAAGCAAACGATAGGCCCTTGTCAAGCATCTCAGTCAAATATTGTAAAATCTGAGGAATATTGGGCTTTGCTGTATCTGTTCCTTGTGCTTGGTTCCAAGCACAGAATCTCTTAGATTTATCAGCATAAGATTTTCTAGTACTAGGCCTTCTGGCTTCCAAAATGACATCCATCACAGATTTACTGAGAGGTGTTGTTTGAATAATTAGTTGATTAGCCATGCTGCAAGATTCAAAGTTTGGCGTTGAGTGTGCAGAATTTGATAGTTCTGCTGAGACAGTAGATGAGGTATCTGAGGCAAGTACCATGGAGGAAGGTGAGACATATTCCTTAGAAGCGGGTACCAGTGCTGGCGGGGCCAGTCCGGAGCAATTAGGGTAATTTTTGTTTTTTCCTGTCTTTTAGTAAGACCTTGGAGAGTAGAGGCAGAGGTGGAAAGGCATAGACTGACAAGTTTTTTCCAACTGAAGGATAGAGCATCCACTTTCCATGCTTTTTTGTGATGAGTTCTTGTGCAGAATTTGTCCAACTGATAATTTTGGGGAGAGGCAAATAGATCGATGTCTGGGCTCCGCCATTTTTGTGTTAACATGTTGAAGATTTGTGGATCCAGTTTCCATTTGTGCGGGTCCATAAGATTTCTGCTTAGGTCGTCTGCCAGAGTATTTTGCTTTCCTGGCAGGAATTGAGCTTGAAGATGTATTTGGTAAGTAAAGGCTGTGTTCCACAAAGCCATGACTAGTCTGCAAAGGGAGTAGGAATGTGCACCACCCTGCTTGTTTATGTACCACATAACTGTGGTGTTGTCCGTCTTTATCAGTAGTTGTCCTGGATGAAGTAAGTCCTTGAAGGCTGTCAGAGCATTCTGAGCAGCTAGCATCTCTTTCTGGTTGACATGCAGATGCATTTGGTTTGGGCTCCATTTGCCCTGAATGCAATTCCCTGCCAGGTGGGCCCCCCCAAGCACAGTCTGATGCGTCTGTAGTTAGGGTTTGGGTGGCAGGGGGTAGAGTGAATGACAGCCCCTTGTTTTGGTGACATGTCTCTGTCCACCAAAGAAACTCCTGTTGTAGGCAGGGAATGAGAGGAATCATTGTTTCCAGGCTGTAACAATGTTGACTCCATAAACTTTTTAGGTACCATTGAAGTTTCCTCATATGCAGTCTCGCATATGGAATTAGTAGAATGCAGAATGCCATGAAACCCAAAGCCTGCAGAATTTGTCTTGCAGATAACTGGGTTTTTGTTGCCATTTGTTTGAAGTATGTTGTCAGTTGCCTTTGTTTGTCTGGCGTGAGGTAAGCCATCTGGGCAGTTGTATTCAAGCTTGCACCCAGGAATGTAATTATTTGAGAGGGCACCAGTTGTGATTTCTTTTCGTTTATGGTGTACCCTAGGCATGCTAGAAGCCATTTTACAAATGCCAGATGTTGAAGAAGAGTGTCCTTGTCCTCTGCTTGAATGAGACAATCGTCCAGATAAGGATACATTTGTATGCTTCTTTGTCTGCAGAATGCAATTACTGGTGCCAGCACTTTGTAAAGACCCTGGGCGCAGTAGATAAGCCAAAGGGCAGTGTAGAGAATTGGTAATACAAAAAACCTGCTTTGAAGCGGAGGTATCTTCTGCATGACTCCCTTACTGGGATATGCAGATATGCCTCTTTTAAGTCTAGAGTTACTAACCAAGCATTCCTGCCTAGCATAGGCAGCAGCTGTTGTAAAGTCAGCATTTTGAATTTTGGAATGTCCAGGAACGTGTTCAGAATCGATAAGTCTAGTACTGGACGCCATGAATTGTCTTTTCTGGGTACCAGGAAAAGTCTTGAATAAAAAACTTTTTCCTTTTCTGGTACCGGTTGAATAGCACCCATATCCATGAGGGACCGGACTTGTTTCTGGGCCACTGCCCACTGGTTTTGTGGCAGATCCGGCCATCCGTCTGGAATTGGCAAAGTATGGAAATTAAATCTGTACCCCTGGGATACTATGTTAAATACCCACTTGTCCTGGGTAATTAACTGCCAATTTTGAGCATGAAGTGCTAGTTTTCTCCCCAAGGGGGCTGCCAAAAGATAAGTGCTTGGTGATGGTCAAGGCAAGTCACTGAAACTGCTTACTGTAGGGTTGTGCTTTGTTTCCTCCAGATTTGGAGGTGGAGGCACCCTATTGCTTTGACCTGCAAGTACCCTGTGATTGGTATCGGGAGCCTTTTGAGCGCCTGGATTTGCCCGGAGTGGCACTGTTGGACACAGGAAAGGACCAATTTTTAGTAGGCCAGTGCCTACTGAACCTGGGTGGCTGCACTTGCAAGAAATATTTTACAGTTTGCATAGATTTAGCTTTGTCTTCCATTTTCTTTAAAACCTCTTCTGCCTTATTACCAAACAGAGTATCATGCTGCAAAGGGGCATCCAACAATTTAGCTTTAACATGGATCAGGCAGATTTTGCTCCTTGAGCCAGCCATGCCTTCTAATCACAGATCCAGTAATGGCGGCCCTACAAGAGGCCTCCAAGGAATCAAAACCACATTGCAAAGTATGTTTTCCAACCTGTTCTGCTGAATGCAATAATTCCTGTAACTCTATTTTCCACACAATCAGAAATCAACATAATTTTCTGTTTCAGTAAGCCCAAAACATGCTGTTGATATTTAAGCATACGAAACTGGCAGTTTAAAGCCCTGATTGCCAAGGTTGCAGACGTATAAACCTTCTTACCCCATCTATCCAGCGCCCTGGAATCTCTATCAGAAAGGGTACGATTTTTGGCTGTAGAGGCCTTTACACCCTTTAAAGTATGCAAAGTCTCTCCAGAGGAGTAATCCTCCAGAGGAGATGCAGATGGGATGGATTCCTCTGCATCAGAATCCTCATAGGGTGGAACAGAAAATTCCTGATCACAAGAGGAATCAGAAGAAATGGAAACCTGATCTGAAGATTCATAATCAGTGCCTTGCCTAGGCCTCTTAGCAGGGGGGGGGGGTTGGGAACCCCTGATCAAGGTAATTAAATCCTCAGCCATTTTGATCATCTGTTTTTTAGGCATAGGGGCCTGAGCACATGGCTCATGCGTCGGTTTTTTAGACACAGAAGTTCTTTTTGACCTTGTTTTTGTTGCTGGCGTCTGTTTAATATAAAAATGTGAGGCCTGAAAACACCCTCAGAAGCCGGTGCCTGCTCAGCGGCTCCGGAAACCATCCAACGGAGAGACATCCGCGGGTTCAATACTCTGAGAATCTCGCGGCATACTGGACTCCGAAAGGGGTCTCGGTAGAGGCCTGCGACTCAAAAGTAGCGGGTATCAGAGGCTGCAAAGGCACCTCACTGAGTACAGGCGACTGGCTTAGGAGAAGCTTCGTCGTCGGTTTTGGACCTCGACGGTCTCTCTCTGTCTTTTTCTTTGCGTTTTTTATGAACTCCGATAGTCGGATTGCTAACCGACAACATTTTAGGATAATTAAATCTTGAATCAAAATATTTAGAAGCAAAAATATACCGACGCTTAATAGTGCATTGGTTAAATCTAGCACAAAACTGACAGCAAGTCACGTTGTGATCAGGGCCTAGGCAAGGAATACAGTACAAATGAAAATCCTTATGAGGTATTTGCTTCCCACAAGTAATGCAATTATTAGCTTTTACTGACATCGGTAAGGAGCAAGAAAAAGTTTCCCCAGCGGGGTACTTAGCTTTAGTTTGAAGACTTCGGTTCTGAAACTCGAATACGACAATTTCATGAGTCGGCCGACCGGCACTTGCGAACTGCTTCTGCTTCGGGCACCGTGCAGCAAGAAAGAATGAATAAAATGGCATCGGCTGCATGCTTTATACCCCTGATGACCTGATGCCATGGAAGAGGAGACAGCAACCGACGCAGGACCCAAGACTTTGTTATTCAGGCCGACTGAGGGCAACCTGCCAGCAGACTACCCAAATCTAATGACTGCAACAGTGAAACATGAAGAACATCTTCTTTGGAAGTTGGGTACTGGGGAAGCAATGATTTGAACAAGTTACAAGGAGCAGGGCCAAACAAAACACAGTTGCCCAAAGGAGCATCCATACATTTGGCTTTTATGTCCTCAGGTAAGTGCTGGAGTCTTAGCCAAGAGAATCTTCTTAATACTGATCCAGAGGCAGCTGTTCTAGCAGAAGCTTCTGCAGCATCATAGCTGTATTTTATGGAGTGGCGTGCTACCTGAGAAGATGCACCAAGTAAGGAAGTAGCCAAGGTTTTATTTTCTGAGTCAGGTAAGTCTACAATTACCTGTGAAAGTTTGGACATAAGCTCTAAAGTGAATTTGGTCATGTGTGTTTGGTAATTGATGGCCCTAAATGTTAGAATGGCAGAAGTGGATACTTTTTTGCCTAGTCTATCCAGGATCCTGCTACCCTTATCTGATGGGAGGAGAGTAGCAGAGGGCAGTAATCTGGACAGCTAGTCAGAAGCCACAGAAATAACAGAAGGGTCTGCAGAAAGACAGCTGAAGAGGAACTTGCAGTCCTCTGGGACCATATAGAAGCAATCTGGCTTCTTGGGGGGGTGTGGCTGGGAATATGGTGCCTGTGAAACTGAGCAAAGGCATTGAGAAATGCAGGCAAGGCTGGAGGAACAGCAGACAGGCTAGGTGATTCCAGTTGTAGTAGTTCACAGTATCTTTTTTGCACTTCAGACACTTGGGTGATATCCCATTTAAAAAGGTATCTCATTTTAGCTAGAGTTTCTCCAAAGGAAAGGGCTTCCATAGGTGACTCTGTTCCATTGGATTCCTCTTCTGGGGAGGCATATTTCGGGGGGAAGGGACCTGTGAACAGTAGGCAAGAGATTCCTTCCCTGAACATGCTTCTTCCTCTGAAGAATCCTCTTCGCTAGTCCTTTTAAGTGGAGAAACAGTACTGCGAGAGGGAGCTGTAAAACCTGAAGGAGTCCTAAGGTACATGAAGTCATTGAAAAGGCCTTGAGTAAATTGTTGCCAGCCACTAACAGGTTCTTTTGGTGGGGACAAATGCTTGGTTTCTATTTCTTTTATGCATGCAAGTGTGCCCTATGTATAGTAGGAGGCCCTGACGTAGGCCTACAGTCTACCAGATCAGATTCCACCTCTTCCTTAACAAGGATCTGAGGAATCCCCTTTAGGCCTTCCATTATCACGAGCCATGGTTCCCCTCAGACATCCGACATGAATGCCTGGCTCAGTTTCAAGGTAGCCTGGATGTCAGGCTAGGCCTGTGGATTTGAACTGTGAACCTGATGTGCCTCCGGGCTCTCCTCTGCCTCAAGAGAGATGTCTGTATTCAGAGGTGCAGTAGAAGGTTCAGGCCTTTGCTTTTTGGCCTTCTGCTTCAAAATCAACTCGCCCTTGGGCCCATCTTGGATGACATGAATCCTAACCAATGACAGCAGCAAAACAGTTACGAGTTCCCCAACGGGGCACTTACCTGAAATTTGAACAATCTCTAATGACTTGGAGTCAGACCATAGGTGGGAATCTGGCATTCAGATCTAGTGGCAGAAAAGTTCTGAGGATGGTGAGAGTACGTCACTTTTATGGCCAACGTCCAATCACAACCTACGCATGACACAGCAAAAAACCTACTGTAGTAAAAGTCTTTTGTATACTGGCAGACGTCGGGCTGCCTATGGCGGGGAACTCCCTGATGTAATGAATACTGCAGCAGCTGAACAGAAGGACATCTAGAGCCACTGTGGAAAAGTTCAGGCAAGAATTCTAATTTGGAATGAACAGGAGCATAGAAGAGTTCTACACCTTTCAACATACCCAAAATGGAAAATCTCTTCCATTTGCTATGGCAGATCTTCTGTATACTGGCAGACGTCGGGCTGCCTATGGTGGGGAACTCCCTGATGTAATGAATACTGCAACAGCTGAACAGAAGGACATCTAGAGCCACTGTGGAAAAGTTCAGACAAGAATTCTAATTTGGAATGAACAGGAGCATAGAAGAGATCTACACCTTTCAACATACCCAAAATGGAAAATCTCTTCCATTTGCTATGGCAGATCTTCTTAATGGGCTGTTTTTGAGAAGCTGATATGACCTAAAAAACTGTAGCTGGGTGATCAACCTAGGATGATGTTGAGCCAGAACCAAAGGCTTCCAGGAACACAGACTCATCTGGCAACATCCCTCTATCTGCTTCGTCAATTCAAGGATCTCACATCTTCCAAGGTGCATCTTGGGGAACTTTCACCTTTATCCAAGCCTGTCTCTTTACTGAGAAACTGTGGCGAAGAGTATGTGCTTCCACTTGCAAGTCTGTTTCTTATTAACTGATTCGAGTGGGAGATAAGAATGTTCCAAATCAGACTGGAAGCTAATGTAGAATGCAGTCTGAGAAGCCTGTGACATCACTGATGCAATGATGGGAAGTAGAAACAGAAACAAGCTGGGGGGGTCAGATTTATACTTTTTCTATTTTTTTCATCATTTCCTTCTTTTTTCTTTCTCTTTCTGCTTGTCTTTGGGTCTCTTATCCTGTTTACTGTCTGAAGAAGAGGAAGCAGAGGAAGCAAAAGCTATAGGAACAGCAGATCCTGTCTGTGGAGAGAAGCTCCTTGACTATGACCCTTTCCTTCCTAATCTGAAGTGCTCTACAACTGAAGGGGGCACAAGCCTGACACTGGGCGCTGCTCATCTTGACACACAAACGCATGTGGATCCTTTGGAGGGGGTTGTAAACACATTCAGAACACTTTTTAAACCCTAGTCTGACATTTTTCTTCCGAGACCATTACTACTATCAGTGCTATCACTAATAGCTAGACAATTCAGTAACAAGCACACTCTACTAAATGTATGGTTAACAGAAAGAATAGAAAAAAGAAGTTATGTTCTTACCTTGACGTTCCATCTGTGTTGTCACTGCATTCTTCCTCAACCTGTGGGGTCTCTGATCTGACTTGGTCATTTTCCAAGCTGAAGAATCAAAGCTCGAGCTTCTCCCATCCTACCCATAATGCCTCATTCCCCCAGCCTACCTCAGATCAAGTTTGTAGCAACCCTACACATACAATTTTATTGAAATAAAGATGCGTATTATAAAGACAAGTGAATCACAGGTCAAGTGTACGGATAAGGAGCTCAGGCAGGAACTGTGGTTCCTATGAAGTCATCCAACAGGTCTCTCATAGTCATGGACAGAGGGAGAGAAGGTTGAGGAAGACTGCAGTGACAACACAGACGGAACGTTATGGTAAGAACGTAACTTCTTTATCTAATGTCACAGTCATTCTTCCTCAACCTGTGGAACAGAGTCCCCAGGTACAATAATCCTAAAGTGGCCGTCATGGAATGATATTACAGAGTATTGCAGAGCCAAAGGCAGTTCTATTCCTGGAGATAATGTCCAACTTACAGCATGTGACAAAAGTATGGTAATTCGACCAAGTTGCAGCTGCACAAATGTCATCAACAGATACTCTAGACCAAAGAGCCTGAGATGTTGCCATAGACCTTATAGAATGAGCTTTGATTTTTCCGGTAATTGCCTGTTCTTGGAAGAGTAAACAAAGGAAATACAATCTTTCAACCATTTGGCAAGAGTAGTCTTGCTGACAGCTCACCCTTTCCTCACCTCAGAAAAATGTATAAACAGTTCCTCTGATTTTCTGCAAAATTTAGTTCTGTCCAGGTAAAAACGTAATTACCTATGAACATCCAGCAGGTGGAGCACATACTCTTCTTTGTTTTGAAAGCTGGGAAAGAAAACAGGAAGACTGATGCACTGATTTACATTATTTTGTAGCTACTCTGGGCAAGAAATATAGGTTGGTACACACAGTGACTCAATCTTTGTGAAAACTTAGATAAAGGGATTTAGAGGAAAGGGCTTGTAGCTCTGAAACTCTCTTGCTAAGGCACCTTATCACTCAGGGAGTGGAGAGGCAAGTAAAAAGGTTCCTCTCAGAAACATGTTATAAAGTTTAGATAAAGCAAAGAGATAAGGAATTGTATCAAGCAAAAAAATATATCAAGCAAAAAAATCTTCTCCAACGAGTAAGACAGCGGTGTCAAAACAATGAGTCCACAGCAAAGAAAAACACCAGCTGTACCACGGCAAGAAGGATTTAATGAAACAAAACAGAAACAGGTAAGTGCTTTCAGGGAACTAACCCCTTCTTCAGACATCTTACAAAGGTATCCATGCCCTTATATAGTGCAAACAATAAAACAATTAAAACCAATTAAACTTTTAAAATACAACTTCCTAAAACATCTAACTCATACTAATCACAAAGAAATGTATCGAGGTCACCGCAGACAACCAAGTGTGGAATGGCACAACCCGAAAAGGTTCAAACAGGTCTGATACTTAACATTTCTTCATTAATGTTAACTGATACACAGGTTAAGCTATTGAATAAAGGTCTTAGCTTTATACCAGCCAGGAAGGCTATATTAAATGATGCATTGAAAGACCTGAAATTATTTGGCAGAAATCTAACATTGCGCTCTATGTTTGGCCTACAAGCTCATAACAAGTTTGATATATTTAGAAAACCCAACGTGTATGTTCCTCCTATTAATGCCACAGCTGAAAGTTTTATTGAAGTTTGTGATAAATCACAGAAGTTTTTGAATCTGATACCTGTGGCAATAGGTTCTACAATTTAACTAATGCTGAATACAGTGCATTGGAGGATTTCAGCAAAGCTCGTTGTGGTGTCCTGCAGAGTCCTACAAGCAGCAGAGTGACAAAAAAGTGACTTTCAACTGATTATTTTTTCTCTGCATTTTTTTCCCTGTGACTGCTATTTTCGCCTAAAACGCGATCTTCTAGCATTTCTGTGCTCTAAAAAGCTAATTTTGCTGCAAACTGTACTTATTTTTGCTGTTTGCACTTTTAAAGTTGTTTTAGTCTTTTTTTGTGCTGTAATCATCTGTTTAACTGTTGTAGGCTACACACTCAAGT
The DNA here is from genome assembly GCF_019279795.1 of Protopterus annectens. Taxonomy (NCBI): domain Eukaryota; kingdom Metazoa; phylum Chordata; order Ceratodontiformes; family Protopteridae; genus Protopterus; species Protopterus annectens. The sequence goes on from NC_056735.1 coordinate 1,229,101,451, forward strand.
GCGCTAGCCTGTTCTGAGCATTTAAAGTGTTTTTGTGTAAGTTTACTGTACTTTTTTGAAAAAAAGAAAAAAAAAATATTCTTGTTTCCCGCCTTTTCTAAGCTAGTCTAGTCCAGTTTTCAGGTTCTGCTGAATTCAGGGCTGTGATACAAGTTCCTGTGTTGCCCATATCCTTACTTGGATAGAAGGAAGTTTCTCTGTTCAGCAGTGAGAGTGGGGAGCTTTGAGCAGCCTATCTGTCCCTGGAGGAGTGGTCTCAGCCCAGCAACTAGTAGTTTATTGGCCGTTTTGGGCTAATTTCCATCTCTTTCATCTCCCTGCTTTAAAACCCGCATTTGCGCGGTTTTGTGCACCGCCGGTTAGCTAGGGTTAAACTATTCCCGGCTCCATGAAGTCTGCTCTTCAATTTTTCCCTTGGAACTAGTCAAATTCTCAACTAAAGCACTCAAACCTTCCTTTTGCAGTCCAACACTTGCTCTAAGCTCTCAGTAAGCACTAATAAATGCTAACACTACACCCCCCTTTACTATACAATAGTACAAGGCTCCCTATTCATCCATACCGGACAGTCAGTAAAACTGTTCATTTACCCGTACAGGCATGTCCAAAGGGCAGTTTCAGGTGTACTCTCCAGTCCAGCTGGTGAATCTGGGCATCTTGAGGCAATGTTACAATTGCCTCATGTACGCAGACAACCCTCTCCTCCTTCCAAAAAACACAAATGTATGTGAGAGATGCAACTATACAGCCAAACTGGAGGCCAAGCTCTCTCAACTCAAGACTGGAACAGTCAGTCAGGAGGAGAAGGGAAACACTTGCACCACACTACCAGTCTCACATAGACCAGTTATATCTGCACCAGCAAACAACACACATAAATACACAAAAACATACTCGGAGGCTCTAAATAAAAATCTGCCAAAGTAGCAGAGACCTCCAAAGCAGACATCCAAGCAACTTCCACCCTCTAACAACCACCACGTATCACATACTTCACAAAGCCAGTGTGCCAGGTAATCACAGCCCTTATGGCTAAATAACACACCCAATACACTAGTAATAGGTGACTCTATTGTCAGGCACACTGACGTCCCACTCACTAGACTGAACAAGGAGAAGGTTACTGTTAGCTGCCTGTCGGGTGCCAGGATCCGCCACATAACACAAGCACTCAGGTCACTCCAAAACAAGTGCAAATATGACTCTGTCATTGTCCATGTTGGTGTGAAAGACCTGAGACATACCTCCCTGGACTACATGAAAAGAAACAGAGGAGCTCTCTGATCATGTAGCCCAGGCCGGTATGACCCTGACCCTGAGTAGCATCTTGCCCTCACCAAGAATGATGCCACAGTATAAAGATAAAATTATCAGTTTTAACAATTGGCTAAGCTATTGGTGCCATTCAAAGGAGAAACAGTGTCTGTCAGCATGGGATAACATACTCGACCTGTCGCCCTTAGGCTTTCGAATACTGGCCAAGGATCTTGCCACCCCCATAGTGCATTTTTTAGGCAAGACTCAAAAGACAAACCCACCTCCATAAACAACACAAGTAACCAAAAACTGAGGGTAACGCTACTCAATGCCAGAAGTCTAAACCTCAAAATGCACGCACTCGAGGCACTCCTCACCATGGAGAAAATCGATATCTGTGCAGTAACAGAAACCTGGTTCAAGGCTCCAGAGAACACCCCAGCACTACCAAGCTACAACTCATACCATACCTTTCGGCCCCAGAACCCAGACCGAAATACAAAAGGAGGGGGTGTATCCATTTTCATAAAGGATACCCACACCTCAAGGTTAGTAGCACAGCACGAGGCCTCGGAGACCATCCATGTGCAACTAACAGTGGGCAAAGCTGCTTTTCAGATCGTAGCTTGCTACAGATCACCCACCTTGTCTCAGGACCCCCACTCAGCATTCCTGAGAACATTGGAAAATATGAAGGTCCTACCAAACACCATGATATTGGGTGATTTAAACTACCCAAACACTGACTGGGAAAACTACTCAAGTACAAACTCCTTTGCGCTACGCTTCCTAGAGCTTATAAACTCAAACATCCTGGAACAACTGGTCACCACTCCCACGAGAGGTGACAACATATTGGACCTGATCATCACCAACATGGGGGATCAGTGTTTCACACCAGAGGTAAACCCCTCGCTGGTAAGATCAGACCATAAACTAATCACACTGGACATCCACATCCCGACCCCACTCCCAGTCAAGGAAACCACTGTGAAGAACTTTTCAAAAGCTAACTTCACACTTCTCAAGACTGAGGTGGAAAGTTTCAAAGCCCCCTTGCTAAAGGATAATGCTGCCCAAACTGCAGAATCCTTTACAAATGCATTCTATGAGCACATACAGGAATGCATGGATCGAGCCATCCCAAGTAAAACCAAGACTCACTCCTCCAAAAAGAGGAAACCAGTCTGGTGGACCCCGGCCATAAATAAGCTATACAACAGAAAGAGGAAACTATTACATGATAGAGCAAAATCACAAAAAGGATATTAAAAGGTATTAGCAAGAAACTACAATCCCTCATAAAATTATCCAAGGCCAGTTTCGAAAGAAAAACTGCCGAAGACTCTAAAGATAATCACAAAGTCTTCTTTAGCTATGTCAAGAATCTAGCTGGCAACTCTCAGATGTGCTCTGAGCTAGTGCAAAATGGCAAAAAATACACTGAACCAAATGACATTGCAAACATCCTGGCTGACAGGTTCAGTGCAAACTTTACCCCCCGTCACCCCCAAAAGGGCCCGTGTCCATCCCAGAAGAATGTAGAGCCCCAGACATCACAGACACGCAGGTGAAAACAGCCCTCTCCAAAGCCAAAAACACAGCATCAATGGGACCAGATAGTATCCCAGGCTGCGTCTCACACGAGCTGCAAAATGAACTAAACCCTCACCTAAATTCACTGTTCAAACTCAGCCTTGCCACAGGCTATGTACCCAAAGAATGGCATACAGCAACAGTTACCCCGCTCCACAAAGGTGGTGCCACAACAGATCCCGGGAACTATCGCCCTATAAGCCTGATTTGCCTGGTTTGCAAAGCTATGGAGCGTATCATCATGGAACACTAACAAAGACACTGGGAACCTCCAGACAATGGACCCTACCCAATTTGGCTTTGTTAAAGGCAGATCCTGCCTCCTAAACCTAGTTGACTTCTTTGAAACAGTTACTTCACACAGCCTACCTGTACCTCGCTAAGGCCGTCGACACCATTCCCCACTCTGGCATTATAGATAAACTTACCAGCTTGAACATCAACCCCTATGTCACGAGATGGGTTGCCAACTGGCTCACGGATAGAACTCACATGGTCAGAGTTGCGGGTGCCATGTCCGACTCTAAACCGGTTACAAGTGGCATCCCACAGGGCTCAGTCCTGGGACCCCTCCTGTTCGGTATATACTTCTCTGAGGTTCAGGCAAGTACGGGAGGACTATGGCTGACCAAGTTCGCAGATGACTGCAAACTGGGGGCCATAATCGACTCTCTGGCTGACACAGACATAGCTTTGCACAACATGAATGCTGGATATAATCATCATTTTAAGTTCCTTGTTCTACAAATTTTGTCTGAGAAATTAAGGGGTGGCAATTTGGTCAATGACACTGAGGCAGCTGAACAGGAATGGATCATGTTTTACAATGCAGATAAAAAAACGGGTTTAAATAACATGGTCTCATTAAAACCATTCTTGAGGGCTAGACCCTTAAAACACTGACCATTATGTGTTTAGACACCAAGGTCTGTTTTGATCAACATTCGTTCTAAGAGTGTGATGTGGGTTTTTTAATGCATAATTATGAGTGTTATAATTTTTGATACATATTTAACTGTGCAGATTCACATACATATGTTAAATTCTCTGACCTTTATTTCAATAATGGAAATATGTGTATATATATATATATATATATATATATATATGTATAGTATTAGTTCTATCGATCATTTTATATAAATACAGAGTATAACATAATAATATACATTTCTATGTGATTAGTATGAGTTAGATGTTTTAGAAAGTTGTATTTTAAAAGTTTAATGGGTTTTAATTGTTTTATTGTTTGCACTAGATAAGGGCATGGATACCTTTGTAAGATGTCTGAAGAAGGGGTTAGTTCCCTGAAAGCGCTTACCTGCTTCGGTTTTGTTTCATTAAATCCTTCTTGCCGTGGTACAGCTGGTGTTTTTCTTTGTTGCAGATAAGGAATTGTCTCCAATATGAAAATTAAAATGAGCTACTAGCTGGACTTTCACAGTGGAGTAGCTGGCACCACTTGGGAAGAGGGAAGCAAATACATCTAAAACGTTCAGAATGGAAGCAGTAAAAGGATCTATTTGCTCCTGCTGGGTCCATAAGGAAAATCTCCTCCAGTTACTCTTGCAGACCTTTCTGGTAGAGGACTTATGTGCGGAGATCAATATCTTTCAGACCGGGGATGAAAGGGTGGAATGTCTTGCCATCACTGGAATTGGAGAAACCATGCGGTTAATTTCAGTCATTAAAAATCTGGGTGAGTATGCCTTGATGGGTGAGACAGTAGAACTGGTACTGGGTCCAAAGTCATTGGCGGGCAAATTAGATGAGACCAAAGAAAGGTAAACCAGACTTGAGGCCAGAAGGGGGTAATGAGGATTAACTTTGCTGTACAACCTGCATGCTTTCTGCAGGAATTTGGGGAATTAAAGGGACTGGAGGGAAAGCACACAGCAGACTGGTGGGGGCCAGGCATGAACCAGAGCATCCCTGGGTGACTGCTCCTGTGGTGGGATCAGGGCAAAGAAACTGCTACATTTGTTGCTGAAGGGGATGCAAATAGATTGCAGCAGAGTTGACCCCATTTGTGGAAAATCATGTTTGCCATTGACTTGATTCAGGGACCACTAGAGCTAGTGAGGCTTCAGAAGAACTCAGCTGAGTTTGTCCACCAGGAGGCTGGACTCCCCTGTAAGTGTGTTGCTGTAAGAAATGGTTGGTAGAGATCACCCACTGCCACAACCTCATTATTTCTCGACACAATGGATAAGATCTGGTCCCCTCTTTGTTGATGTATCAGACTACTGACATTGTCCGACTGTACTGCAACGGTCCCTAGATGAGGAAAGCTATGTAGAGCATGCAACACTAAAAGGACCGCTCTCATCTCCAGGACACTGATATTTTATTTATTTATTTTATAAAACATTTGTTAACTGGGAAAGTCCAACTTGGAACGAAGACAATTTTCAGCACAGGCCCTGGAAGAAACGCTCCAGACGTATGTCTTTGTAACGTGGGAGGAAACTGGAGCACCCGGAGGAAACTCACACACAGAAGGCACCCCAGCCGAGAATCGCACCGGAGAAACTCTTGCTGTAAGGCGACAACACTACCGCTGCACCACTGCGCTGTCCAAATACACAATTTGGTCTCTTGGGGGTCCACATGCCTTGGACATCTGACCCACAAAAAGGTCCCCACCCCACCTGGGAAGCGTCCGTGGTCAGCGTGGCATTGCAAGGGGGAAGAACAAAGGGTCTTCCCTGCATGACCTCTGGGGAAAGAAGCAACCAAAGAAGGGAGTCTCTGCATACCCATGACAGTTTGATCGGAAGATGTAAGGGATGCCTGTGTAATGACCAGTGGACTGCTAGTATCCATTGCAATACTCTCATGTGCAGGCGTGCTGTGGATAACAGAGTTATTGTTGCTGCCACAGAGCCCAAAGCCCTGAGTACCAGATTTGCCGTGGGAGCTGGGATACTAGAATCTGTTTGATATGTGATTGTAAACTCGTACTCCTGTCTGGAAAGTACAGCTGTGTACACTTACCATAAATGTAGATGTTCCAAGTGTATTCACCGCTGCAGTCATCACACTTGGGTTATCCTACCAGGGGTAGCCCTCAGTCGGTCCGAATACCAGAGGCTTAGTATTTCTGCGTCAGTTGCTGACGCTTCAGGACTAATGACAGGTCGTCAGGGGTACAAAAACAGCCAGCTGACGCCATTACATCAGTTTTTCTTGCCCCAAATGTCAGGAGCCCCCAAACAGGGAGCTAAGTTATGGTGGAAAAAAAACACCAGTAGAAAGTAAATACCAAAAGCTCTGTAAGGGGTGAGAAAGAGAGAGAGACAAGGGGGCTGGAGGGTGGGAAACCAGGACTGCAACAGTGAATATACTCTAACATCTACATTTACGGTAAGTGTACAAAACTGTACTATGTTCTTCGTGTTTCACTGTTGCAGTCATCACTCTTGGGTTGATTCCCAAAGCTGAAGAATGGGTGGTGGCAGTCAAGAAGAGTTGGGGCTGGCTAGTATGCCCTGCAGGACTGCTATTGCAAAGCCCACCCTGGATATGGAAAATACACGCAGATGGTAATGCTTGGTGAAGGTATGAACATAACTCCAAGCAGCAGCTTCCAGAATGTCCCTGGTAGGGACTCCTCTGAGAAAGGCTGTAGAGGTTGAAGTTGCCCTAGTGGAATGTGTTCTGACCCCCTGAGGGGGTGGTTTCCCATGGTGTTTGTAACAGAAATGGATACAATGTGCTATCTATTTGGAGATGGTTTGTTTTGATATGGCCTTGCCCTCTGCTCCTGGTGCAGAACAGGCTGAATTGCCCTTATGGAGAGCAGGGACTGAAATTGATTTTGTGCCTCTGCCCAATGGTTTGGAGGAAGGTCTGGGAACCCTTTTGGGGTTGGCAGCATGTGGAAATAAAATTTTTACCCCTGGGATACTATGTTGAGGACCCATCGATCGTTGGTGATGGAGGTCCAGTTTTCCTCCTAGGGGCACGAGCAATTGGGCAGAGGTGAGGAGTAGAGTTGAGAAGTCATTGTAAATTCTTTCCGTAAGGGGGTTGCTTAGCACTCCCTGCTTTAGAAGTGGAGGTACTCCATTGCTTAGATCTCTGCATACCCTGAGAATGTAATCTGGGGGGTCTGTTTCCCCTAGGTCTATCTAGTTTGAGATGGCCTTGAGGGGGCTGGAAAGGACCAATGTTTTGAGGGGCAATGCCTTCTAAATCTTGGAGGCTGCACTTGCAAAAAATCTTTGACTGTCTGCATAGACTTAGCTTTTTCTTCCATCTTTTTAAAACCTCTTCTGCTTTGGTGCCAAAGAGATTATCCTTGTTCAGAGGAGCGTCCAATAATTTTGATTTGACATGGTCTGGCAAGGTCTGCTCCTTAAGCCAGGCATGCCTTCTAAGTACAGAACCTGTGACTGCTGTCCTGCAAGATGCTTCTAGGACGTCAAACCCACATTGCAGGGTATGCTTGCAGAATGCATAAGCTCCTGTAATTCTTTATTTTCTGCACAGTCAGGAAATTTAGATAATTTTTGCTTAACAAGTTTCATAGTATGTTGCTGGTATTTCAGCATGTGGAACTGATAACTCAATGCTCTAATGGCGAGAGTTGCAGAGGTGTATACTTTTTTACCCCATCTGTCTAAAGCTCGGGAATCCCTGTCCAAGGGGGTGGGATTCTTAGCTGTATTTGCTTTTATTCCGTTAGGTCCTTGGGAGATGACCTCTGGGTCAGCAGTAAGATTTTTAAAGAGAAATTTGTGAGAGTCAGGGACTCTGTAGTACCGGTCAGGTTTCCTTGAAGCAGGGGGCAAAGTATCAGGAGTTAGACTGGATTCCATAAAGACATCCACAACACCCAGAAAGTACAGTTGTGTACACTTACCATAAATGTAGATGTTTGAGTGCATTCTCTGTTGCAGTCATCACACTTGGGTTATCTGCTTGCAGGTAGCCCACAGTTGGCCCGAATACCAGAGCCTTGGGATTTCTGCGTCGGATGCTGTCGCCTCTTCCTTGACGTCAGGTCGTTAGGAGTATAAAACATGCAGCCGACGCCATTACATCAGCTTTTCTTTCCCCCACATGTCAGGAGCCCCCAAAATAGGAAGCTATTACATGGTGTGGAACACCTCTAGTAAAAAGTAAATACCCCTGCCATAAAACATGGCCATAAAGAGGATAGGTAGAAAGGATCGAGAAAGCCAGGGGCTGAAGGGAGGGAAACCAGGACTGCAACAGTGAATACACTCTAACATCTACATTTATGGAATGTGCACACAACTGTACTATGTTCTTTGTGTTTCACTGTTGCAGTCATCACACTTTGGTTTATTCCCAAAGCTGAGGAAGGGTGGAGGCAGTCAAGAAGTGTTAGGGCTGGTTAGCAGGCCTTCTAAGAATGCTGTAGCTAAACCAGCTCTGGATTTAGAAAAAATAAGTAAGTGGTAATGCTTGGTGAAGGTGTGTACTGAACTCCAGGTTGCAGCTTCCAGGATGTCCTTGGTAGGGACTCCCCTGAGAAATGTTGTAGAGGTTGAAGTAGGTCTAATGGAATGAGTTCTGATCCCCTGAGGGGTAGGTTTTCCACGGTGCTTGTAGCAGAAATGGATGCAGTGTGCTATCCATTTGGAAATGGTTTGCTTCGAAATGGCCTTGCCCTCTGCCCCTGTAGCAAAGCTGACTAGCAGCTGGTCAGATTTTCTGAACGGCTTAGTCCTGTCAAGATAGAACCGGAGCGGTCTGTGCACATCCAAGGAGTGCAGGATCCTTTCCCCTTTATTCTGAGGATTAGGGAAAAAGGTTGGAAAATGGCTGGACTGGTTTAAAGCCACACTGGATAACCACCTTAGGCATAAAGGATGGGTTAGCCTGAGGGAAACCTTGTCAGCATGGAAAATAATGAAGGGGTCCACCGCCATTAATGCCTGTAACTCTCACATTCTTCTTGTTGAAGTAATAGCTAGAAGTAAGGCTGTTTTCCAAGAGAGGAATTTAAACTCTGCTGAAGCAGCAGCTTCAAAAGGGGGAAAAAGTGTGAGCTTCTCCAGTAAAAGTTAAGGTCCAAGGCTGGGGTGAGAGCTCTCCTAGGGGGCCTTAAAGTGTTAACTCCTCTCAGGAACTGTTTGATGAGAGGGTGAGAAAAGAGAGGTGGCTCAGTATTATAATGAGCTGAGATGGAAGAGGCATGAATCTTAATGGATGAGAATGATAGGCCTCTCTGGAGCAGCTCTGCTAGATAATCAAGGATATGAGGTAAGGTGGGCACAGCTGTATCCTTTCCTTGAGACTGACTCCAAGAACAATATCTTTTCCACTTTGCGGCATAGGATTTCCTAGTACTAGTCCTTCTGGCCTCAAGTATGATGTCCAGCACCTGTTTGCTGAGGGATGCTGGTGGTGTATTCAGGTGATAAGCCAGGCTGCAAGGTTTAGGGTTTGCAGCTGTCCCTCCTGCTGAGATAGCAGGGAAGGTGTCTGATGTAGGTGCCAGGGTGGCAGTGCTGTCAGATTGTGTAGGAGTGGGTACCAATGCTGGTGTGGCCAGTCTGGTGAAATAAGTTTTGCCCTTGGCCTGTCCTGTTTGATCTTGAGTAGTACTTTTGAGAGGAGGGAAGGCATAAATTGAGAGGTTTTACCATGTAAAGGATAGGGCATCCGCCTTCCAGGCTCTGCTGTGAGGGTTCCTGGTGCAAAATTTGTTCAATTGGTGGTTATGGGGGGAGGCAAAAAGGTCCACCTCCGGTGTTCCCCACCTCTGGGTTAGAAGTTTGAATGAGTTGGGTTCCATTTTCTACTCGTGAGCGTCTAGTAGATTTTTGCTTAAGTCGTCTGCCAGTGAATTTTGCTTGCCTGGCAGGAACTGAGCTTGTAGGTGCACTTGGGTGCTCAAGGCTGTGTTCCACAGGGGCGTGGCTAACCTGCAGAGTGGGTAAGAATGAGTTCCCCCCTGCTTGTTTATGTACCACATAACTGTGGTTTTGTCTGTCTTTATCAGGAGATGTCCTGGAAGGATAAGGTATTTGAAGGCTTTAAGAGCATTCTGTACAGCTAGCATCTCTTTTTGATTGATGTGCAGGGGAATCTGTTCTGGGCTCCATTTGCCCTGAATGCATTTGACTGCCATGTGAGCCCCCCATGCATAGTCTGATGTGTCTGTTGTCAGGGTTTGGGCAGTGAGGGGATGAGTGAAAGGAAGTCCCTTGTTGTGGTTGCATGCCTCTGCCCACCAAAGGAACTCTGCCCTTAGACAAGGTATGATAGGAATCACTGTTTCCAGGTCCTGAGAATGTTGACACCAGAGACTTTTTAAGTACCACTGAAGTTTCCTCATATGCAGTCTTGCATATGGAATTAGCAGAATGCATGAGGCCATTAACCCTAGGGCTTGCAGTATTTTCCTTGCAGATAGCTGGGTTTTGGTGGCCATTAGTTGGAAATAGTTTGTCAAATGGACCTGCTTTTCTGGAGTGAGGAATGCCATCTGGGAAGTTGTGTTCAAGCCTGCTCCCAAGAATACAATTTGTTGGCTGGGCACCAGTTGTGATTTCTTTTCGTTGATGATATATCCCAGTGAAGTTAGAAGTCTTTTTACAAATACCAGGTGTTGAAGTAGCAATTCCTGACTGTCCACCTGAATCAGGCAATTGTCCAAGTATGGGTAAATTTGAGTATTTCTATGCCTGCAGTATGCAATGGCTGGAGCCAGGCACTTTGTGGATACTCTGGGCGCAGTAGATAAGCCAAAGAGAAGTGCATACAGCCTCCCCTGAAACATAGATATTTCCTGCAAGACTCCCTTAAGGGGATGTGCAGATAAGCTTCTTTTAAGTCTAGGGTGACTAACCAGGCATCCTTGGCTAGCATAGGAAGAAGCTGTTGCAGTGAAAGCATTTTGAATTTTGGGATCACCAGAAAGGTGTTGAGAATTGACAGATCCAGGATAGGGTGCCAAGAGCTCTCTTTTCTGGGCACCAGGAACAGTCTGGTGTAGAAACCCTGGCCCCTTTGTTCTACTGGAACAGGTTGAATAGCCCTGACATGGAGAAGGGAAAGTACTTTCTTTTGAGCCTCTGCCCACTGGTTTGGAGGAAGGTCTGGCAGCCCGCTTGGGGTTGGCAGTGAGTGGAAGTAGAATCTGTATCCCTGGGATACAGTGTTTAGAACCCATTGGTCGTGAGTAATGGACATCCATTTTTTTGCATGAAGGGCGAGTTTTCCTCCTAGGGGTGAAAGTACTTGGGCATGGCTGGGAAGGATAATTGGAAAGTCATTGTGAACTTTTTTCATAAGGGGGTGGCTTGCCACTCCCTATTTTTGAGGTGGGAACACTCCATTGTTTAGATCTCTGAATACCCTGAGACTGTAGTCTTGGTGGTCTGTTTCCCCTGGGTTTGGACTGAGAAGGCCTGAGAGGGATTGGAAAGGATCAGTTTTTTGAAGGCCAATGCCTACTGAATCAAAGTGGCCGCACCTGTAAGAAATATTCGACAGTTTGCATAGATTTAGCTTTTTCTTCCATCTTTTTAAGAACTACTTCTGCTTTTATGCCAAACAAATGATCCTGATTTAATGGAGCATCTAGTAATTTTGCTTTGACATGGTCTGGCAAGACTTGTTCCTTCAGCCAAGCATGCCTTCTCAGTACAGACAGAGTGACAGCAGCCCTGCAAGATGATTCTAAGCATCAAACCCACACTGCAAAGCATGTTTACTAACTGATTTACAGAATGCATTAACTCTTGTAAATCTTTACTTTCTGCACATTACACCATTTTTTGTTTAATTCGTTCCATAATATGTTGCTGGTACTTCAACATGTAAAACTGGCAATTCAAAGCCCTGATGGCAAGAGTTGCAGAGGTATACACCTTCTTATCCCATCTGTCTAAAGCTTTAGAATCCCTGTCTGAAGGGGTAGGGTTTTTGGCTGTAGTAGCCTTAACGCCTTTAGGTCCCTGGGAAATGATCTCTGATCTGCAGTAGGATTCTTAAAGAGAAATTTGTGAGAGTGAGGTACTCTGTAGTACCTGTCAGGTTTTCTAGGAGCTGGTGGTAAAGTGTCAGGACTAAGACTGCATGAAGACATTCTCTACAATATCCAGGACAGGGGGTATAGCTAGAAGCCTGTGCTGAGGCAAATCTAAAAATTCCCAGAGTCTCTGGACTGAGGATAGTCCTGGCATTTCCAGCGGAAATGCTCTCTTAAGGTATGCAAGGTTTCACCAAAAGAAAAATCCTTTGGAGGGGAGGCAGAGGGAATGGATTCCTTTGCATCTGATTCCTCAAAGGTAGATAAGGGTATGTCCTGGTAATCAGAAGGGTCAGAGTCATTGGACTCCTGGTCTGTAGAATCAGAAGGAAATTCAATTCTTTGTCTTTTAGCAGGGGAAGGCTGGCTTCCCCCAATTAGAGTAATAAGGTCTTCAGCCATATTAAGCATTTGTTTTTGTGGCATGGGAGCTTCAGCATGCACTTTGGACATCGGTTTTCTAGGCATAGTGCAAACTTGGTGCCTGCACAGCAGCTCTGGACCCATCCAAAGTAAAGACATCTGCAGGTTCTGTAGTCAAAGAAGAGTCTCGCGGCATACTGGACTCCGAACGTGTCTCGGTAGTGGCTTGCGAATCCACTGAAGCGGGCATCAGGGGCTGCGAAAGCGCCTGAGTACCGGCAAACTGGAGACTAGCTTAACAGAAGCATTGTCGGCAGTTTTGGACCTGTGCGGTCTGTCTCTGTCTTTATCCTTATGTTTTTTCAGAAGATCGGTAGTCAGATGGCTTACCAAAGTCATTTCGGAATATGGAGATCGAGAACGAAAGTATTTAGCTACAATAAGGGCCGGATGATGAATAGTTCGGGTGTTGAACAAAGCACAAAACCAACAGTGAAGTACATCGTGGTCTGGGCCTAAAGAGGTGACGCAGTAAGAATGGAAATCTCGGTGTGGTATTTGCTTTCCACAGGCGAGACAATTGTTAACTTTTTCTGACATCGGTTAGAGCAAGAAAAAAGGATCTCCAACGGGGTACTTAGCTTTAGAAGACTTCAAGATGATTCAATTTCGAAAACGAAAACTCAGGTAGCGGCCGACTGGCACTCATGCGAACTGCTTCTGCTCTGTGCTCCTCGGCAAGAAAGACATTTAAATTTAAATAGTACTACCAATTGACCAATTAAAAAACACCTGGGAGGTTAACTGGTAGTACTACTTAAATTGTAACAGTTACAATTATAGTTAGATTTGATAAAGTCTGCATTTAGACAGACGAAAGCGCTTATCTATACTGTTTTGTAACCTACTTGTTGGATCGTTTTAGCGTTTGTGTGGAATTCTATATTAAATTTTCTCATTCATCTGGATTCATCTATTTTATTTTTAACTCGTTTCTGCTGCTGGTTTGCTGCTTTACTGAGTGGTTATTTGGTTTTTTAGAGTTCTTGGGTTACCACTCACATCCTCAGTGTTTTTTTTTTTTTAAGAGTGTTGTGTTTGTGTGGGACTTGCACCAACCTTCCTATTTCGACTTGTGGAGTATTCCTGACCGTATTATGGATTCCAACGGAGCAGCGGATTATTCATCCACTCCAGCCTCTTCCAGTAACAACAATGGATCTTTTAAGGGCCAAAGGGAAGAGGATACCATTGGGCAATTAACTTTGTTGCGGGAGAAGCAATGTCAGCAAATACAGGGGATCCTGGATGTACTATAACTCCCAGGGTGCTTGGCGCCAGTACTGCAACAGCGAATGACTGGCATTTCCGGGCCTGTGAACCCTTCGGGTTTGGAGGCAGATTTGGAAAAAGAGAGTCATCCACACAGAATAGCATACCCTGTGGACAAGTGACTCTAGAAGGAAATGACTCTAACACTAACTGAGCGAAACGTTTTCACCAGTGGGTGAATAATGAACCTGTATTGTTAACCTATGGACATTCATAACAAACTTCAGGATTTTGAGAGCAAAATGAACAAGGTACGTAATATTCAAACAGATGATGCATACCTTGCAGAGTGTATCAGGTTGCAAAAAGTCCCTAAGGGACTGAGGATGTATAAATTTCCAAACGAGCTGACTGTGGGGCAACAGGAATTGGATGAATTGCTTTCCATGTTTGACAGGCATGGGACTGAATTATTGCATTTTATTATTAATATTAATAAAATATTAAAATGTTGTTGGATGAAGTTAATGTATTGAACAACGAGATTTTAAATGACACGTTTTGTTAGTTTTGAGGCTAGACATGATAGTGTTTTTAGTAAAATTGAAAATAAAGTTAAAGAGAATGTGAATAGGAAGTTAAAAAAGCTTAAGAGGGACGGAATGGAATATAAGCATAGAGAAGCATACCACCTTCCTAAGAGCTATTACGAGTCAAATACAGATAACAGACAAAGGCTGGATGATTTTGATTGTAGTTCACTTACAATATGGTTCTAGGAGGGTTGAGGAAAATACGGACGCTCCCTTTCGGGATTTGGAGGTATATGAGGTTTTTGAACAGGAATACCCGCAACTAAGATCAGAAAGAATTCTTAATCAAAATAGGAATAGACAAAATTTTCTATGGGGACAACAGACCCCGTGGGGGCGGTCCATGAGGGGAAGGAACAACTACTGGAACGACAGGAACCAGAACAGGTTCTAGTTTTTCAGAATAGGAATGTGAACATTTCTTCTTCTTTTGGAGGGAAACTGTTATACCTAAATGGCTTTAACATTTTTAACTACACAGATTTAAACATCACTGATGTACATTTTTCTCTGCTTGATAAAGGTTTTAAGTTTGTTCCAGCCAAGAAACCTGACATTTCCAGTGTGCTGATTGATTTAAAGCTTTACATCAGGAAACTGAATTTCCAGTTATTGTTTAAAGAAAACAAGGAACACATTGGTAACCCCAGCAAATTTAAAAGCAAAGGTGTTTATAAACCCCCTTTGCACCCGAGTTTGGTACATTTTGAAAAAATGTGTACAAGGGATATTTTTTATGAACACAGGGTACACATAAATGATTTTTTCAATATGACTAAGGACGAAATGCTATTAATGGACAGCTTTAGGGCTACTGGCGATGTCCGGATAATGAAGCCTGATAAGGGGGAGGGGTGGTACTTGTGAATAGAATTGATTATGTGAATGATCTTAACACCACCCTTTATGATACTGATAAATACACCCCGGTTTCCTTAACTGAGATAGATATAGCCCACAGAAAGTTGCAACTGTTTTTGGAGAACAGTTTATACCAGGGTGTTATCAATAGAGAAATTTTTGATTTTTTTAAGAAATGAATTTTCACTTATTCCCACGGTGTTTGGAATCCCAAATGTGCACCATCCATCATATAGGCTTACAGTGGCTGGACAGAACAGTTCAACACATTCCCTAGGGGGTTTTGTAGATAGATTGGTTAAAGGGCCTCTACGTTCAGTCCACCATGTAATTAAGGATTCTTGGGACTTTTTGACTAGACTTAAGCACACTATTTTGTTGAGACTACTGGGTTTTCCACCACTGATGTGGTTGATTTGTTTATTTCTATTCCACACCAGGTTGGGCTTGAGATGTTTAATGAGGAGTTACTGGAATATACTAATCTTGGTAACACCCTGGTTAATTTTGTTATGGAAGTTATGGAACTTATACTCAAGAATAATTTTCTCACCTTTGAGAATGAATATTTCAAACAAACTAAGGGAGTGGCAATGGGGACCAGTTGTGCCCCCATTTATGCCAACTTAGTTATGGCAAGGTGGGAAGAGCATTTTGTTTTTAGTACCAGGTTCAAACAGGAATGGCTGTTCTATGGACGCTATTTGGATGATATTTTCATTTTGTGGAAATGCAACAGATTGGTGGTGGATGAATTTGTTGAACACATAAATGGGTTTTGTCCCTATTTTGAATTTACTCACAGTTTCAGTGTAGACAGTATTTGACTATCTTGATGTTAACATCACAAGAAACGTTGAGTTGGGTATGTTTTCATCAAATGTTTACCATACACCCACTTACTGAAATTGTTTTTTTGAGGTTCAACAGTAACCACCCCTATCACATTAAGAGAAATCTTGTCCAAGGGCAGATGATTTGGGGGGGGGGGGGGCATAATGTGTTCCACCAGGGTAAATATGGAAGAGGATTTGGCTACTTTGGCACAGATGTTTATTTCAAGGGGTTACCCCGACTGTTTGGTCCAAGAATTGCATTTAGAAATTTTAGACGGTTGGGGTTCTAAATTTAAGCCCCTGCTTGGGCAGGGTGAGGTGACATTAAGAACTTACTGTGACACATTTTACACACACAATAATTCTTATACCCCTTCGGATTATTCTAATTCTATGATGACTCTGTTTGGTTCATTTGGTACGAAGGTGAGAAACATACTTAGGAGAAACTGGGTGATCTTGGAATGTAACAGTGAAGTGGTTGGTTCTTTGGGGAAAGGTCTGACCTTTACCCACAAAGTTGGCAACAATTTAAAATTTTTCTTTGAACACCTGATTGTGAAAAGAGATGAAAGAGGTATGAGACCATGTGGAAGATGCAATTACTGCACATACGTGGTCAAAGCATTGGACATGGAGGGTGGGGAATCCCCCTTTTATGGTTAAGTTAACTGGAGGTAATTGCAACACTTGTGGACTTGTTTACCTTAGTGTTTGCAGTGCCTGTAAATTGTTTTATATAAGGAAGACAGAAAGGTCCCTCAAGAAGAGAATTTACGAACATATATATGCAATTAATACCAATAACTTAAATAACGCTCTTTGTAAAAGTACAGTTTTGTACCTACCATAAATGTAGATGTTCGAAGATCCACATTGCTGCAGTCCTTACACTTGGGTAGTCCGCTGTCCTCGGTCGGCCCGAATATCAAAGTATAAGGCTGACGTCAGTCAAGGCGCATTTGACTGACATCAGGACGTCAGGGTACAAATGTGCATGACCGACGTCATATCCTCAGTCTTTTCTTGCCCCAGATGTCAGAAGACCCTAAAAATAAAGGTCAAAACCAAAAGACAGCAAACAAACAACCAACCATCCTAGCACTAAAAATATGTACAATATATACAATATACATCATATTGACAACCCAACCCACACAACCGCCTCTAACTACAGAGGGGAAGGAGGGAGGGTAAATTGGACTGCAGCAATGTGGATCTTCGAACATCTACATTTATGGTAGGTACAAAACTGTACTATGTTTTTCATCTCACATTGCTGCAGTCCTTACACTTGGGTAGAATCCCAAAGCAGAGGTAAGGGAGGATGGCCAAACTATAAGGAAGCAGGAGCTGCCAAAATGCCCTGCAAAACAGCAGTGGCAAAACCAGCCCTGGATTTAGAGTAAAGTGGTAGGTGATAATGCCTAGAGAAAGTATGCACTGAACTCCAAGTAGCTGCCTCCAAAATATCCTTAGTTGCCACCCCTCAAAAAGCTGTCGAAGTGGCAGTAGCCCTAGTGGAATGAGGCCTAATCCCAGCTGAAATCTCCTTGCCATGATGGGAATAACAGAAAGCAATGCAAAACCCAATCCACTTAGAAATAGTTTGTTTTGACACAGGCTTGCCCTGAGAACTCAAAGCAAAAGAAACAAATAACTGCTGAGACTGCCTGAACCCTTTAGTTCTGTCCAAATAATACCGCAACTGCCTGTGTACATCTAAAGTGTGCAAAATCTTTTCCCCTTTATTTTGGGGATTTGCATAAAAAGTAGGCAAATGAATAGTTTGGTTTAAAGCCACACTAGAAACCACTTTAGGCATAAAGGAAGGATTAGTACGTAAAGATACCCTATCCTTATGGAAAATTAAGAAAGGCTCAACCGCCATAAGGGCCTGCAACTCAGAAACCCTTCTTGCAGAGGTAATAGCCAACAAAAAGCAGTCTTCCATGATAAAAACTTTAATTCAGTAGTAGCTGCAGGCTCAAAAGGTTGTAGAGTGAGTTTCTCCAACACAAAATTGAGATCCCAAGCAGGAGTAGGAGCTCTTCGTGGGGTCTTATATTCTTTGCCCCTCTAAGAAATTGCTTGAATAAAGGATGAGAAAACAATGGTGGGTCACAATCATAGTGAGCCGAAATTGCTGCAGCATGAACCTTAATAGAAGAGAAGAACAAACCTTTGTCCAGTAACTCAGTAAGATATTGAAGAGCCACACTTAAATTAGGCTCAGAAACATCAAAATCCTTTGCTGCACTCCAAATTAAAAATCTCTTCCATTTATCTGCACACTTTCCTTGTACTAGGCCTTCTAGCTTCCAAAATAACATTCAAAACTTGCTGTGGAAGTGGAGGCCCACTATGGTTCAAAACAGAATATGTCAGGCTGTTAGGTGCAGAGAGTGAAGCTTGACATTGAGCAAATGACTGTCCTCCTGAGACAACAGGTGTGGAATCAAAGGCAAAGGCCATGGAGGCTTCCGTACCAGGCTTCTCAGTAATGGGTACCAATGCTGTCGAGGCCAATCTGGAGCTATCAAAATCATCCTTGGCTTGTCTTGTCTGGCCTTTAGTAGTACCTTTGGGAGGAGAGGCAGAGGCGGAAAGGCATACACATGAAGATTGCTCCAATTGAAAGAAAGAGCATCCACTTTCCAAGCTGTGGGATGAAACCTTTTGTGCAAAACTTTGGCAGCTGGTGGTTTAGTGGAGAAGCGAACAGATCTATGTCTGGAGTTCCCCATGACACTGTCAAATTCTGAAATACATGAGGATCCAATTTCCACTCGTGGGGATCCATAATTTGTCTGCTCAACACATCTGCTAAGGAGTTCTGTGCTCCCGGCAGAAACCTTGCCTGAAGATTTAGCTGTAAACTGAGAGCAGTCTCCCACAAAATCATTGCTTGCCTGCATAGAGGATAAGAATGTGTTCCGCCTTGCTTGTTGATGTACCACATGACAGTTGTGTTGTCTGTCAGAATCAACACCTGCCCTGGAAGAAGTAAATCCTTGAAAGCTATTAATGCAAACTGGACTGCTAACATCTCTTTCAAGTTGATATGTAGATGTTGTAGTCTGGCAGGCCACTTGTCTTGTATCCACTTTCCATTCAGATGAGTTCCCCAAGCTTTGTCTGAGGCATCTGTCGTTAGAATCTGACTCGCCTCTGGCCGGGTCACAGAGAGTCCCTTGTTTAGGTGACATTCCTGAGCCCACCACAACAATTCCTTTTGAATGCAAGGTATTATTTGAATGACAGTGTCCAAATCCTGGCAGTGCTGTGTCCATACATTTTGAGATACCATTGTAGCTTCCTCATATGCAGTTTGGCATTGGGAAGCACCAGAATACAAGATGCCATGAACCCCAAGGCTTGAAGGACTGTCCTTGCAGTCAGCCTGGACTGATGAGACAACTGATGAAAGTAAAGGAAAGATTCTTTTGTTTGTCCGGGGTCAAAAGGCCATCTGGGATGCTGTATTCAGTCTCACACCCAGAAAGCACATGTCCTGAGAGGGTACTAGACTGGACTTTATTTCGTTCACAGAATACCCCAGGCATCTTAGCACTGCTATCACATAATCCAAATGATGAAGAAGCTCGTCCCTTCCTTGAGCCAGAATCAGGCAATCGTCCAAATAAGGATAGATCTGTATTCCTTTTAACCTGAGGAAAGCTATCACTGGAGCCAGAACTTTCGTGAACACTCTGGGCGCAGTAGATAAGCCAAAGGGCAATGCAGAGAACTGATAATGAGAAGTCCCAGCTCGAAAACGCAGATACTTCCTGCAACTCAGTCTGATAGGAACATGAAGATAAGCCTCCTTGAGATCCAAAGTTACCATCCAATGATCTTTGCCCAGCAGAGGTAAAAGCTGCTGTAACGTCAACATTTTGAACTTGGGAATGTCCAGATAAGTGTTGAGGATAGATAAGTCCAAAATTGGTCTCCACGTGTTCCCTTTCTTTGGTACTAGGAACAGGCGAGAATAAAATCCTAAGCCCACTTCTGGCATAGGGACCGGCTGTATGGCCCCTATTTGGAGTAACAGAGAAATTTGCTTGTGAGCCTCTATTCTTTGTTGAGGAGGAACGTCTGGCATGCCTTTGAAAGGAGGCAAGGTATGGAAATAAAACCTGTAACCGTGGTGTATGATATCCAAAACCCATCTGTCTTGGGTAATTAAACTCCAATTTTCTTTTGAAAAGTGCCAACCTTCCTCCCAAAGGTGCTGCCAGACGAGAAGGCTCTGGCAGCTGAAAAGGTAGGTCATTGGGTCTGTTTACGAAAGGACTGACCCCTGCCCTCACCAAGACTGTGCAGGAGAACTCCCTGTTCTAGGCCTGAAAGAGCCCTGAGCTCTGCCCCTACCACGTCTAGATCTACCCCTAGACTGGGAATCATAAGAAGGATACGTCCACCCCTTAGTAGGCCAATTTCTACTAAACTTTGGAGGCTGAACCTGCAAAAAATCTTTAACAGTCTGCATAGACTTAGCCTTGTCTTCCATTTTCTTTAAAACTGCCTCAACAGGAGAACCAAACAACACATCAGATTGTAAAGGAGCATCTAAAATCCTTGTTTTAACATGGTCAGATAAATTCTGATCCCTCAGCCAGGCGTGCCTGCGAAGAACTGACCCAGTGGCAGCCACCCTAGACGAGGCTTGTACAGCATCAAAACCACATTGCAAAGAATGCTTACCCACCTGTTCAGAAACATGTACTAAATCTTGTAACTCTTTACAATCAATACCTTCCGCCAGAGCATCAACCTTAGACTTCAATTGTGAAAGGAGATAGTTTTGGTATTTTAACATGTGAAACTGGCAATTCAAGGCCCTCATAGCTAGAGTGGAAGAAGTATAAACTTTATTTCCCCATCTATCCAAGGCTCTGGCCTCTTTATCTGTAGGAACCGGATTCTTGACAACAGAAGCCTTAACACCTTTAGGCCCCTGACTAACAGTTTCTGGGTCTGCCCTAGGACTCTTAAAAAGATACTTATGAGCTTCAGGCACCCTGTAATACCTATCCGGTTTAACAGGAGCAGGAGGCAAAGAATCAGGATTAAGAGAAGCCTCTGTAAAAACATCTTCCACCACATCCAAAACAGGAGGTATAGCCAAAGGCCTATGCTGGGGTAAAAACAAAAATTCCCTAAGCCTTTTCCTGGAATCAGAGAAGTCCTGACCTTCCCACTTAAAATGCTCCCTCATGGAATGAAGAGTTTCTGAAAAGAAAAATCCTCAGGAGGAGAAGCAGAAGGAGTAGAATCATCCACATCAGAATCAGAATAAGGAGAATACTCCTGCAAGTCTTCAGCCGAAGACTCTGAAACATCCGAAGCCTGCTCAAAACTCCCTAGCTCAGGCTCTACCCTAGGTCTCTTATCAGGAGGGGGCAAAGAACCCCTAATCAAAGTAATCAAATCTTCTGCCATTTTAAGCATATGCTTCTTGGGCACAGTTCCTGAAGAACTAGGGGTGACACCAACTGAAGCTAAACCTGGCCTGCCTCTGGGAGAAGCCTTGGAAACAGAAGGAGAGGGCCTAACCACCCTAGGAAGGGAGGGGAGTATAGTAACCTGAGAAGCCCCTTCAGCCTGACCTGCCTCCTGAGAGGCCACATCCTGCAATAACAAAGTCTCTCCCTGGGATCCCAAAGAAACCTCCGGTGGAACCACCGGCTCCACCGACACCTCTAAAGAACCGGCGTCCGCACGGACGGTTCTTCTAGCCTAGGCTTAACTGCTTTGTCCTTGCGCTTCTTCGAAGAAGCGGGCGTCGGAGCATCCGACGGCATTTTATAATTGCACCGCTTCCCGAAGACTAACCTGGCACAATCCAACCTTCTCTTTATAGTGTGCTTATTGAATCTAGCACAAGAGCGACACCCAACAACGTTGTGCTCAGGCCCTAAACAAGGAATACACAAAGTATGATAGTCTCTATGCGGTATCTGTTTCCCACAAGAAATACAATTATTCACTTTTTCTGACATCCGGTAAACCACTGAGGCAAGAAAAACTAAAATATTCCCAACGGGTACTTAGCCAACTTTGACTCGGTCTGAAACTCCGAAATCGAAAAATTTCAGAACGCCAACCGGCACTTGCAATGCTGCTTCTGCATCGGACCATGCGGCAAAAAAGACTGAGGATATGACGTCGGTCATGCGCATTTGTACCCTGACGTCCTGATGTCAGTCAAATGCGCCTTGACCGACGTCAGCCTTATACTTTGATATTCGGGCCGACCGAGGACAGCGGACTACCCAAGTGTAAGGACTGCAGCAATGTGAGATGAAGAACATCATTCTCTTACTTGTGTAGGTTTTACAAGTTTGGTATTTTAGAAATTATTCCTAGGAATCCCAGAGGGGGTAACTGGGGGAATCGAGTAGATAAAAGTGAGCTGAAATGGCAGCTTCGTCTAAATTCAGGTCAACCACCTGGGTTGAATGAGCACTTGTCTCTTAAATCCATTTTGGTTCAGAAAGCTGCTAACTTGTAGATTTTTAAAATTCATTTTTACATGTTTTACCTGTAGTGTACTTTTTATTAGGATACTGTATTTTTAAAATAAACACCTGGTAGGTTAATTGGATGTACTACATAAATTGTAACAGTTACAATTATTATTAGGTTTGATAAAGTCTGCACTTAGACAGACAAAAGCGCTTATCTGTACTAGGTTACCTATCTGTTTGGATCGTTTTACCGTTTGTGTGGAATTCTATATTAAATTTTCTCATTCATCTGGATTCATCTATTTTATTTTGTACTCGTTTCTGCTGCTGGTTTGGTGCTTTACTGAGTGGTTATTTGTTTTTTTGAGTTCTTTGAGGAACAGCTTGACCGCCAATGTAGAAGCCAGCAGTGGTAACATGCCCAGACAGGCAGAGATGGTAGACAAATGGACTTTAACTGATGAGTAAGTTAATCCTGTGTGAAGGAGCTCACACAAATAGGAAAGGACCAAAGGAACAGGAAGAGTCATAGGGTCCTGGGTTTTCCTCTGACACCTCCTGGAGAATATTTTCCATTTAGAGATGTAACCTCTCCTGGTGCTAGGTTTCCTGGCCTCCTGCAGGACACTGCGTATGTCCTCTGAGTATAGGTGTCTGAAGGGGATTAGACCCCTATCACCCATAAGGTCAGTTTCAAGTTGTTCACTTGAGGGTGTGGTAGGGATCCCCTGTTGTGTGTAAGCAAGTCTATTCGGTGGGGTAACCTGTGGTGATTGCCCTTGGCTAGTAGGTAGAGAAGGGGAAACCAATGCTGTCTTGGCCAATAGAGGGTCACCAACAGAATTTTTGGTTTGTCCTTCTGGATTTTGAGGACAACTTTCTGAATTAGAGTGAAGGGTGGAAAGGCATAGAGAAACATTCCCCTCCAAGGCCCCTAGGAAAGGAGAAGGCGTCCACTTTCCAGGCTTGTGGATGTGGGAGCCTTGTGCAAAATTTGGGCATCTGTTTGTTCTGGGAGGAGGCAAACAGATCTAGTTGTGGAATACCCCACTTGTGAATAAGATCTAGGAATACCTGTCTGTGAAGCATCCATTCGTGAGAGGGAGCTGAAGTTCTGCTTAGAGAGTCTGCCATGACATTCTTTGTAGAGGGAATGTACACTGCTACTAGATGGAAATTGAGAATCGTTGCTGGAGTCCAGATTTGGATGGCTAGGCTGCAAAGGGGATAGGATCTTGTCCCCCTCCTGTTTATGTACAACATGACAGTTGCATTGTCTGTGATCACCTTGAGAGTTCCTGAGAATAGGGCTGTTTTGAAAGTTTGTAGGGCTAAATGGAGTGCCCTCATTTCTTTGATATTGATGTGGTCCTTTAGTCTTAGTGTGGACAATTTTTCCTGCACAGTGATCTATTTTTGGCCATGCTGTAGTACTGCACACCAACCCAAGTCTGATGCATCTGTGGTGAGTTCTAGCAGGTGGGCAGGTACCTGCAATGGGATACCCTTGGTTGTGGCGGATGGCAGAGATCCACCACTGGAGTTCTCTATTCAGACACTGGAGTAGCGGAAGAGGAGTGTCCAGACGATGGGAGTGTTGGCTCCATCACTTAAGATCCACTGGATTTTTGTCATGTGGAATCTTGCTAGGGGCAGCATGGGTATTAGGGATGCCATGTGTCCTAGCATCCGTAGGAACTCTCGTGCTGGCAATGAAGTGAGATTGGTGAGTTTGTTGAGGTATATGCCAAGATCCAGGATTCTTTATTCTGGAATAAAGGCTTTCATTGGGTCCATTCTGGTTCTGCATCCAAAGAAAACCATGTCGTGTGGCCTGCAGATGAGACTTTTCCTTGTTTATAGTGAATCCCAGGTGGGTCAGGGTGTAGATCACCTGTCTTAGGTACTCTTGGGGGACTTGGCAGTCTTGATGAAGTACAATCAGGTCATCTAGGTATGGATATATTTGTATGCCCCGTGTTCTGCAATGAGCAATGAAAGGTGCTAGACACTTTCTGAACACTTGAGGGGCTGTGGAGAGCCCGAAGGGCAAGATAGAGAATTGAAAATGCCAGGAACCTACCTCAAAGTGGAGGAATTTCCTGTAATCTGGGTGACTGGGTATGAGGTAGGCATCCTTCAAATTCAGGGCCACCATGATGGCCTGAGTGGGAATGAGTGGTAGGAACAAAGGTAAGGTGATCATTCTGAAGCTGGGTACCTTGAGAAACAAGTTTAGGAAAGATAGATCCAGAATTGCTCTCCATGGACAGTCTTTCCTTGGTACCAAAAACATTCTTGAATAAAATCCTTTGTTTCTTTGGGTGGGTGCTATCTGTTCTATGGTGCCCTGGGCCAGTAGTTGTTGAATGATAGTGGGGAAGAGGTGGACTTGGTTTGCTGGAGGTTGAGGAATTCCCTGGAAGTGGGGTAACATCCACCAAGTCATAAAGTAACCCCTCTGAGTGATATATAGTACCCAACTTTCTGTTGTAATCTTCCACCAGGAAGGTAGTGAGAGGGTGAGTCAAAGGGACAATAGGGTGTTTTGATTTAGTAATGGCAAGTCACAGAGGAGGTGGCCTGATTTGATCAGGCTGGCTCCGAAAGGGGGTAGTGGAAGGAAACCTGGGGCAGAGGTTTTCCTTGGTTGCCTGCGTACTTTTGTCTGGTGCGCTGTGTGGGAGGATTGTCTCCTGACAAAGGAAGTTCTCGGAGGATAGTTTCTGTGGTATCTATGTTTGGGAGATACCAGCAAGTGTTTTAGGTTTTGCAGTTCTTTTCCCTTCTCTTGAAGGGATTCAAGTTCAGCCTGGCCAAATAGGGCTTTAATGGCCAGTGGGGCATCAAGAAGTTTTGTTTGTACATTTAAAGGCAGTGGCTGAAGTCTCAGCCAGGAGTATTGCCTTAGAACTGAGCCAGATGCAGCAGATTTGGATGATGCTTCCACAGCAGGTTGAGTTTTTATATTGGACTCAGGAGCCTCAGAGAGTAGGGTGGAAGCCTTGGCAATTGTATCCAGGACATACCTAGCCACGTGGGTTTGGTAGATCAAGGCTCTTACAGCAACAGCAGAAGAGGTATACACCTTTTTCCCTAGTCTAGCCATACATTTACGGTCTTTATCAGTAGGATAGAGGGCAATAGAAGGTAATTGCCTGGATGTCTTATCTGCAGAGACTACAACAACAGCAGGGTCTGCTGGTGGGTTTCTAAAAAGGAACCGAATGTCCTGAGGGACCTTATAAAAATGGTCAGGACGTTTAGATGCTGGTGGTTATGAATCTGGTGTCTGAGAGGTGACTAAGAAGGCATCCTGGAATGCAGGAAGCAAAGAGGGCACAGCTGAAGGGGATGGCTGTTCTATTTGAAGCAGGTCAAAATATCTTTTTTTTTTACTATCTGAGACCTCTGAGGCCTGCCATTTAAAATGTTCCCTCATGAGGGAGATGGTATCACCAAAGGTGAATTCTTCCCCAGGGAGACTCTGGGGTGATGGGATCCTCTTCCTCTGGGGGTAATAAAGTCCTTGGGAGAAGCAATTTGAGATTCATGGGTTACAGAATCTTCATCTGAGGAGAGATCTTCCTCTGATACAAGTAAAGGGGGCCCTGTAAGAGAAACAGTTGGTTGCTATTGTGTCTGTAGGGCTTGGAATGCCTTAAACAGGCTTTGAGAGAAAAAGTAGAGTTGTGTACCTACCATAAATGTAGATGTTCGAGTGTATTCACTGTTGCAGTCATTACACTTGGGTTATCCTGCTGGCAGGCTACCCACAGTCGGCCTGAATTCCAAAGTCCTGGTCTGGCGTCGGTTGCTGTCGCCTCTTCCCTGACATCAGTGCGCCAGGGGTAATAAGATGCAGCCGACGCCATTTTCTTCAGTTTTTCTTGCCCCAGATGTCAGGTGCCCCCAAAAGGGTAGGCTAAAAACATTGCTTATAAAGAGCATGCACCAAAATAAACAATACCTTCATCTACAAGCAAATACACCACATAGGTTGTATAGAATAGAGAAGTACAGATAAGTCCCAGCAAAGAAAGGGGGATGGTGGGTGGGTAACCTGGACTGCAACAGTGAATAAACTCGAACATCTACATTTATTGTGTATTCCAAAGACATGCATCTGGAGCATTTCTCCCCGGGCCTCCGCTGAAAACAGGCTCTGTGGAACCTAGTCGGACTTTCCAGGTCAACAAATGTTAAATAAAAATTTATGGTAGGTACATAACTGTACTATGTTCATCGTGTTTCACTGTTGCAGTCA
The DNA here is from genome assembly GCF_019279795.1 of Protopterus annectens. Taxonomy (NCBI): domain Eukaryota; kingdom Metazoa; phylum Chordata; order Ceratodontiformes; family Protopteridae; genus Protopterus; species Protopterus annectens. Next base: position 1,229,127,985 of record NC_056735.1, read on the forward strand.
TTACACTTGGGTTGAATCCCAAAGCTGAGGTTGGGCGGCTGGGTCTAAAGAGAATTAGGAGTGGCTATGAGGCCCTGCAGTACTGCAGTGGCAAAGCCTGCTCTGGATTTAGAATAAAGAGGTAAGTGGTAGAGCTTGGTAAAAGTGTGCACTGAACTCAAAGTTGCAGCCTCCAAAATTTCCTTGGTTGGTACTCCTCTGAGGAAGGCTGCTGAAGTGGCTGCTGCCCTGGTCGAATGTGGCCTAATGCCCTTAGGCACTGATTTGCCAAGCTATGCATAGCAGAAACGAATGCAGTGTCCTATCCATTTTGAAATAGTCTGCTTTGAGATAGCCTTTCCTTGTGATCCTGCAGCATATGCTACTAAATGTTGCTCAGTCTTTCTGAAAGTCTTAGTTTTGTCCAAGTAGAAGCGTAGCTGCCTGTGTATGTCCAAAGAATGCAGAAGTGTCTCCCCTTTATTCTGGGGATTTTGGATAAAAAGTAGGCAAATGAATGGTTTGATTAAGAGCCACACTGGATACTACCTTTGGCATAAATGTTGGGTTTGTCCTTAGAGAAACCCTGTCCAGTTGGAAAATGATGAAATGTTCCACTGCCATTAATGCCTGTAACTCAGATACTCTTCTTGCTGAAGTTATTGCTAGGAGCAGAGCTGTTTTCCATGATAAGAATTTTATCTCAGCTGTATTGGCTGGCTCAAAAGGAGGCAGTGTGAGCTTTTCCAAGACAAAATTGAGATCCCAAGCAGGTATTGGTGCTCTCCCTTGGAGGTCTTATGTTTTTGGCCCCTCTGAGGTACTGCCTTAGCAGTGGATGTGAAAAAATACGTGGTTCCGTATTGTAATGAGCTGAAATGGCAGAGGCATGGATCTTAATTGATGAGAAGGATAGGCCCTTGTCCAGCATCTCAGTTAGGTATTGTAAAATCTGAGGGATATTTGGAACAAGCGGTTCAATTCCTTGTGCCTGATTCCAAGCACAGAATCTCTTCCATTTTTCTGCATAAGATTTTCTGGTGCTGGGCCTCCTGGCTTCCAAAATGACATCCATAACTGCTTTAGAGAGAGGTGTGTTCTGCATGGTTATATTATTCACCATGCAGTCAGGTTTAAGGTTCTGAGTTGGCTGTGCAGGATCTGATTGTTTTCTTGGGTCAGAAGATGAGGAATTTGAGGTAAAGTCCAGGCTGGGCCTTGAGACAAGCTCTTTAGGATTGGGTACCAGTGCTGGCGTGGCCAGTCTGGGGCAATCAAAATCATTTTTAGCTTCTCTTGTCTGACCTTTACGAGTACCTTGGGGAGGAGAAGCAGTGGTGGAAAGGCATAAACTGTCAGGGTTTTCCAGCTAAATGATAGAGCATCCACCTTCCATGCTTGTGTGTGATAAGTCCTTGTGCAGAATCTCTGTAGTTGACAGTTGTGAGGGGAGGCAAACAGATCTATGTCTAGGCATCCCCATTTCCTTATTATCATCCTGAAAACTTGTGGATCCAGTTTCCATTCGTGGGGAGTGGATCCAGTTTCCATTCGTGGGGATCCATGAGGTTTCTGCTTAGTTCGTCTGCCAGAGTATTTGTTTTTCCTGGCAGGAATTGTGCTTGCAGGTGAACTTGAAAAGCCAATGCTGTGTCCCATAAGGTCATTGCTTGTCTGCAGAGGGGGTATGAATGAGTACCTCCCTGCTGGTTTATGTACCACATGACCGTAGTGTTGTCTGTCTTTATCAGTAATTGTCCTGGATGAAGCAGGTCCTTGAAAGTGGTCAGGGCATTTTGAACAGCTAGCATCTCTTTTTGATTGATGTGAAGATGCATCTGGTTTGCAGGCCATGTGCCTTGAATACATTTTCCTGCCATATGGGCCCCCCAGGCATAATCTGATGCATCCATTGTCAGTGTCTGTCTGGCTGTGGGTAAACTGAATAGCAGACCCTTGTTGTGGTGACAGGCTTCTGCCCACCATCGAAACACCTGTTGTAGGCAGGGAATGAGTGCAATTACTGTCTCCAGGCTGTGGCAATGCTGAGTCCAAACACTTTTCAGATACCATTGTAGTTTCCTCATATGCAGTCTGGCATATGGAATTAGTAGAATGCAGGATGCCATGAAACCAAAGGCCTGCAGGATTTTCCTTGCAGATAAGTGGGTTTTTGTTGCCAATTTCTTGAAGTAAGTAGTTAGTTGTTTTTGCTTGTCTGGTGTGAGATACGCCATCTGGGCAGCTGTATTTAAGCTTGCACCCAGGAATATTATCTCTTGAGAGGGCACTAGTTTTGATTTATTTTCGTTTACTGTGTACCCTAGGCTAAATAGTAATCTTTTTACAAACGCCAGATGCTTTAGAAGAGTGTCTTTGTTCTCTGCTTGAATTAGGCAGTCGTCCAAGTAGAGATATATTTGAATTCCCTTTTGTCTGCAAAACGCAATTACTGGTGCCAGGCATTTTGTAAAGACCCTGGGCACAGTAGATAAGCCAAAGGGCAGTGCAGAGAATTGGTAATGCATTGAGCCAGCTATGAATCTGAGGTATCTTCTGCAAGACTGTCTGATTGGGACATGCAGGTATGCCTCTTTTAGGTCTAAAGTTACGAGCCAAGCCCTCTTGCCCAGCATGGGCAGTAGCTGCTGATCTTGAATTTTGGAACTTCCAGAAACGTATTCAGTATAGACAGGTCCAGAATTGGTCTCCAGGTTTTGTCCTTCCTGGGTACTAGGAAAAGTCTGGAGTAAAATCCTTGCCCCTGCTCTTGTTGTGGTACTTGCTGAATAGTCCTCATGTCCATGAGAGCTATAATTTGTTTTTGTGCCTCTGCCCATTGATTGTGTGGCAGGTCTGGCATGCCCTTTGACCTTGGTAGAGTGTGAAAATGGAACCTGTAGCCTTGGGACACTATGTTCAGAACCCATTTGTCTTGGGTAACCATTTTCCAATTTGATGAAAAAAGTGCTAGTTTTCCCCCAAAGTGGGCTGTCAAAAGAAAACTGCTTAGAACTGGTAGAGGAAATTCATTGGGAGTGTTTCCTGATAGGCTGTGATTTGTCTTCTCTGCTTTTGGAGGTAGGAGCACCCCATTGTTTAGGCCTGTCTGGCCTTAGGGCTGAGATCTGCCTCTGGGACGCCTGTATCTGCCTCTTTTTGGTCTGTCTGAGACTGGAAAGGACCAATTTTAAGAAGGCCAGTTCCTGCTAAACCTGGGTGGCTGTACCTGTAAGAAATCCTTGACTGTCTGCATGGATTTTGCTTTATCTGCCATTTTTTTCAACACCTCTTCTGCTTTAGTACCAAAGTATCATGCTGTAATGGCGCATCTAATAATTTTGCTTTAACATGATCAGGCATATTTTGGTCCTTTAACCAAGCATGCCTTCTAATAACAGAACCTGTAACAGCGACCCTGCAAGAGGCCTCCAGTGAGTCATAACCACATTGCAAAGTATGCTTTCCCACTTGTTCAGTTGCATGCAATAAATCCTGCAATTCCTTGTTCTCTGAACATTCAGTATTTGCCAACATTTTCTGTTTAAGTAGTGACATTAAATATTGCTGATATTTAAGCATATGAAATTGACAATTTAAAGCCCTTACAGCCAGGGTGCCAGGGTGGCAGAAGTGTAAACTTTTTTCCCCCATCTGTCTAGAGCCCTAGAATCCCTATCAGAGGGGACAGGGTTTTTTGCAGTGGAAGCTTTAACCCCCTTGGGACCCTGAGATATAGTTTCTGGGTCAGCGGCGGGGTTTTTATATAGGAATTTATTTGAATCCGGGACCCTGTAGTATCTGTCTGGCTTAGCAGGTGCAGGGGGTAGAGAGTCAGAGGACAGTCCGGACTCTGAAAATACATCATCTACAATGTCTAGAACAGGTGGAATGGCAAGGGGTCTGTGCTGAGGAAGAAGCAGGAAGTCCCTGAGCCTTTTCTTAGACTCAGAATAATCTTGGCTCTCCCAGTGGTAATGCTCCCTCATAGTATGCAGTGTTTCCCCAAAGGAATAGTCCTTAGGAGGAGAGGCTGAAGGAATGGATTCTTCAGCATCAGAATCCTCATAGGGAAGCATGGAGTAATCCTGTTCAGAAGAGGAATCAGAGGAAATAGATACCTGATCAGAAGAATCATACTCTGTCTCTTGCCTAGGTCTCTTATCAGGAGGGGATGGGAGCCCCTGATCAAAGTAATTAGGTCTTCGGCCATTTTGAGCATCTGTTTTTTAGGCATGGAAGTCTGAATAGGAGAATGCTGTACTTGTTTCTTTGTCTTTAGAGCTGAGGATGGCTTAACATATAGTTGTGTAGGTCTGAAGACACCCGCAGAAGCCGATGCCTGCGAAGCGGCTCCGGACCCATCTGAGGGATTGATTTCCGAGTGTCCAATACCTTGAGTTTCCAGTGGCCCAGTCGGCTCCACGTGGGAGTCGGTAGCGGCGCCTGTGGCTCTGAGGTAGCAGGCACCAGGGGCTGCGAAAGCACCTCACTGAGAACCGGCGACTGGCCTAGAAGAGGCTTCGTCGCCGGTTTTGGACCTCGGATGTCTATCCTTGTCCTTGCGTTTTTTTGTAAACTCTGGTTATCGGCTGTTCCGCCGGCATTATATAATTAAATCTACGGCCAAAGTAATGAAATGCAAAATCGAACTGACGTTTGATAGTGCGTTGGTTGAATCTAGCACAAAACCGACAGCTAGCAACGTTGTGATCAGGGCCTAGGAAAGGAATACAGTAAGAGTGAAAATCCTTAAGAGGTATTTGCTTCTCACAAGAAATACAATTGTTAACTTTTTCTGACATCAGTCTGGAGCAAGAAAAAAAGTTTCCCCAACGGGGTACTTAGCATTAATGAAGACTTCGGTTCTGAAATTCAGATTTGAAAATCTCAGGAGTTGGCCGACCGGCACTTGCGAACTGCTTTTGCTTCAGGCACCGCGCGGCAAGAAAGACGGAAGAAAATGGTGTCGGCTGCATCTTTTATACCCCTGGCGCACTGACGTCAGGGAAAGGCGACAGCAACCGACGCCGGACCTAGACTTTGGAATTCTGGCCGACTGCAGGTAGCCTGCCAGCAGGATAACCCAAGAGTAATGACTGCAACAGTGAAACACGATGAACATCTGAAAATGCCAGGAAGCAACAGAGAAACGTAAAAACTTCCTGAAAAGGGGATGGATTAGAATATGGAGATAAGCATCCTTGAGATCCAGAAACACCATATAAGCCCGAGGAAGCACATGAGGGAACAAAGTCTGAAGGGACAATATTCGAAAAGAGATCACCTTCAGAAAAGTGTCCAGATGAGGGGGGTCTAGAATTGGTCTCCAAGTACCCACTTTTCTGGGTACTAGAAACATCCTGGAGTAAAAAAACCCTCCCCCCTTTGGGACACAAGCACCTCTTGAACAGCACCCTAAGTCAAAAGGTCCTGAAGCACCTGTGGGAAAAAGAAGAGTCCCGAGGGAACTGAGCAATAACCATAAAAGGGGGAAGGGATTGCCACACCATGAAATACCCCTGGAGAATACAGACAGGACCCAGGAATCCTGAGTAATCTCTAGCCAAACAGGAAGAGAGGGAAGCAATGACAGAGAAAGAGGAAAGTGGCTGGGAAGAATAGAATAGTCAGACAGCACCTGGTTTATATGGAAAGGAGGACTTCTGAGGCACTAAAGATTGAGTAGCCTTAGCAGGATGAGCCTGCATGCCACCCTTTTTGCCCTTAGGAGGAAGGCAGGATCGCCTGCGAAAACAGGCTGGCCTATTTGGTGGCGGGGGGGCAGTTTCTCTGAAATTTAGGCAAAGGAGAAACAAACACATGTTTACATTCCTGTAAAGCCTTTCCCTTATCCTGAAGAGACTTGCACATAGCAGCAGCAGCTTCAACAAATAAGTGCTTATTATCAACAGGGGCATCCATCAACTTAGCCTTAATGTCATCCAGCAAAGGTTGAGGCTGAAGCCAAGAATGGCTCCTCAACACAAACACAAAAGCAGCAGCCCTAGAAGAAGCATCTGCAGCATCATAACTACACTTGACGGAATGATGAGCCACCTGGGAAAGAGAAGAAGTTTTACCCTCAGAGTCTGGAAGATTAGATACAGCCTGACAAGCCTGGGATAGGACAGCCAACAAATACCTGGACATACAAGTCTGATAATTAACAGCCCTAAAAGCCAAGGTAGCTGAGGTACAAACCTTCTTACCTAGCCTTTCCATGATTCTGCTATCTTTAGTAGAGGGCAGTAATTTGGGCAAAGGAAGCAATTGAGAGAGTTTGTCAGAGGCTACAGACACCGCCAAGGGGTCAATAACAGGAAATTTACAGCGCTCAGGCACCCCATAGAATCTATCAGATGTCTTGGGAGCAGGGGTCTAAGAATATGGGGACTTAGAGACATTAGAAAACGCATCCAAAAAGGCAGCCAAAACAGGAGGAACAGCAGAAGGTTAAGGAGAGTCCATCTGCAGCAACTCATAGTACCTTTTACTTACCTCAGAGACCTGAGCTCAATCCCATTTAAAGAACTTCATCATCCTGGAGATTGTCCCCCAAAAAGAAATTTCTTCAAAGGGAGTATCAAGACTGGTACAGTCCTCTTCCTCTGATCCACAGTCCAAAGGAGGAATCTGAAGAGGGTAAGCAAAGGATTCCTCATCTGAATCCAGCTCCTCCTCAGAGGAATCCTGTTCCCTTGGTCTTTTTAGAGGAGTACCCTTCTTGGATGACATGAAACCCCACAAACAACAAAAAGAAAGAGACAAGTAAAAAGGAACCCAAACGGGGCTCTTATATGCAACTGCTCGGTGAAACCAGCAACTGAACAAAGGCATTCAGACTGACGATCAAAAGATGGTGTTTTGACTAGCAGCAAAGACGTTCTGAGGATGGTACGTCCAGATGTCAACTTCATGTCCTGCACTATGCGAGGAGCATGTGTGTGACCTACTATGTACCTTAAAGCAACCCAAGGCTTTTGTCTACTGGCCGGATGTCGGGCCGCCCTAGGCAGGGGATCTCCAATATTACAAATACTGCAACAGTGAAATGGAAGGACATCAACTGATGTCACTTAAATGAGCACCCCCAATTTCTTTAAACATCCTGCTGGGTTTGCCCAACATAAAAGCACCATGTGGTCATTGAGCAAGATAAATAGATTTACTTTAACATATTTGTTGTCTATTATCAAAAGTCTTTTTTTTAATTGTGTGTAGAAAAAGACTTGACACTTAGAAATATATTTACATAAAGAAGAAAGTCCAGCGTGACTACATCTAGTTTGTTGCACCACAGGTCTATCTAGTTTTTCAGTACATATATATAATCAGACAAACTCTCCAATATTTCTGCTTCTTTAACTAAATTTACAATAATCAGGCAGATATTTGCTCAAAACTGGGCTGCTAAGAAGTAATGGCCAAAATTGACTGATAAATGCGAAAACTGATCATTCCAAAAGTGATGGTAAATCTAATAACAGAATGTTGTGTCCTTTTATTACTCTGATATTGTACGACCTTTGTTTTGTTAAATGCATTCCTGTGTTTCATCAAGCAGGCTTTTGTTATAAATCTATGTCCTAAATCACTAGCTGGTGCTGCATATGCTACTGGCAAGTGATCTATGCACTTGACTTCAGGACATTTTGGAGCATCAAGGTCCTACCGAAAGCTCGTCAGAGTTATTAAACCTGCTACCAAGTGTCTGTCAAAAAAGTGTGAAAGCTACCCTACATGGACAAAAGTCAACTTTCTTACAGAAATTTAACTATCTGGTAACATTTACTTTCAGCCTTTCCATGAAGCAAAGTATCATAAGACACTACGAACTCAAAGAAATGCATCTGCAGATTGGCAGATGTTTCACTTTAGCACAGTAAGGTCAAATACACCATGATTAGCACCAGAAGAAAAGAATCAAAGCTAAAATTCACAGTATTCTACTGGTTTAATAAAAAAGAGACAGTGAGTGGTCTGCTTCCCTCCCATGTGAAAAGGTGCATGGAGCTCAAAAGATTCTGCAACACATTTGGTTCCCTACTTTTTTTTAACAGGCAGGACAGGAAGAGCATGACAGTGTTTGCTTCAGCAGCATGAAACCTGCTTCCCATTTCCTCTGGCAAATGCATGCAAAAGCACAGGAAAACTACAATCTTTTCTCTATGGATCCCACCAGGACCACCTATCACGTGGCTGCCCTAAATGACATAGAAGATACTCAAATGAAGCAAAGAAAGGTCACATTTTTGTACTGCCAGATATAACCTGATATAATGCTAAATGTCTTGCATTCAGAATCTACCAGAACACAAGCTATTTACTATACAGAACACTCGACACAAAATGAAGTGGTTAAAGAAAGTACAGTTGTGTACACTTACCATAAATGTAGATGTTCGAGTGTATTCACTGTTGCAGTCATTACATTTGGGGTAATCTGTTGGCAGGTTGCCATCAGTCGGCCTGAATTCCAAAGTCTTGGGTCTTGCGTTGGTTGCCGTCTCCTCTTCCATGACGTCAGGTGTATTAAAACATGCAGCCGATGCCATTTTCTTTAGTTTTTCTTGCTCCAGATGTCAGGTGTCCCCAGAAAAGTAGCAAAAAAAAAAAAAAAAATATATATATATATATATATATATATATATATATATATATACACATACACACACACACACACACACACATATCAATATAAACTTTACCTTCATCAACAAGCAAATACACCACATAGGTTGTAGAAGACAGTGAAGGAAAGATAAACTCCAGAATGAAAGGGGGATGGCGGGAGGGTACCTGGACTGCAACAGTGAATACACTCGAACATCTACATTTATGGTAAGTGTACACAACTGTACTATGTTCTTCGTGTTTCACTGTTACAGTCATTACATTTGGGTGGAATCCCAAAGCTATGGTTGGGAGGCTGGAGCTAAACAGCATTAGGTGTGGCTATAAGGCCCTGCAGAACTGCAGTGGCAAAGCCTGCCCTGGACTTAGAGCAGAGAGGCAAATGATGATGCTTTGTAAAGGTGTGAAGAGAACTCCAAGTAGCAGCCTCTAGAATGTCTTTGGTTGGTACTCCTCTGAGAAAGGCTGCTGAAGTAGCTGCAGCTCTGGTGGAATGAGACCTAATGCCCTTGGGCACAGGTTTACCATGATGTAAGTAGCAGAAACGGATGCAGTGGCTTATCCACTTTGAAAATGTCTGCTTTGAAATAGCCTTGCCTTCTGATCCTGCAGCATATGTTACTAGTAATTGCTCAGTTTTTCTTACAGCTTTAGTCCTGCTCAAGTAGAATCTTAGCTGTCTGTGTATGTCCAAGGAATGCAGAATTCTCTTCCCCTTGTTCTGCGGATTTGGATAAAAGGTTGGCAGATGAATTGTTTGGTTAAGACCCACACTAGAAACCACCTTAGGCATAAATGTAGGATTTGTCCTCAAACACACCCTGTCTGGGTAAAATATGATAAAAGGCTCTACAGCCATGAGGGCCTGTAGCTCTGAAACTCTTCTTGCTGAAGTAATTGCTAGTAGCAGAGCTGTTTTCCATGATAAGAACTTTATATCAGCGGTAGAAGCTGGATCAAATGGAGGTAGGGTGAGCTTTTCCAATACATAATTGAGGTCCCATGCAGGTAATGGTGATCTTCTAGAAGGCCTTAAATTTTTGGCTCCTCTAAGATACTGCTTTAGTAAAGGATGAGAAAAGATTGGTGGCTCTGTATTGTTTGTTTGTGTCTTTCGGCTTTTCCCGGTTAGGGGTCGCCACAGCGGAACTCCGGTCCGCTAATGATTGGCAGTAGAGTTTTACGTGCTGGCTTGCCGGGCCTAATGAGCCAAAATGGCACAGGCATGGATTTCAATTGATGAGAAAGATAGGCCTTTGTCAAGCATCTCAGTTAAGTATTGTAATATCTGAGGAATATTTGGTTCTGCTGTATCAGTTCCTTGTGCTTGATTCCAAGCACAGAATCTCTTCCATTTATCAGGATAAGATTTTCTAGTACTAGGCCTTCTGCCTTCCAAAATGACATCCATCACAGCTTTACTGAGAGGAGGAGTTTGTATAACTACATGATCAGCCATGCCGCCAGGTTCAGTGTCTGGAGTTGATCGTGCAGGATCTGATTGTTTTGCTGGGACAGTAGTTGAGGTCTTTGAGGTAAGGTCCAAGCTGGGTATTGGGACAAGTTCCTTAGGACTGGGTACCAGTATTGGTGGGGCCATTCTTTGGTTTCTCTTGTCTGACATTTAGGAGGACCTTGGGAAGAAGAGGCAGAGGAGGAAAGGTGTAAACTGATAGTTTTTTCCAACTGAAGGATAGGGCGTCCACTTTCCATGCTTGTCTGTGATAAGTCTTTCTGCAGAATCTTTTCAATTGATAATTTTGAGGAGAGGCAAATAGATCTATGTCTGGGCTCCCCCATTTCTTTGTTATCATGCTGAAGACTTGTGGATTTCATTTCCACTCGTGAGGGTCCATAAGGTTTCTGCTTAAATAGTCTGCCAGAGTATTTTGCTTTCCTGGCAGGAATTGAGCTTGAAGATGTATTTGGTAGGTCAAAGCTGTGTCCCACAGTGTCAAGGCTAATCTGCAAAGGGGGTATGAGTGTGTGCCCCCTTGCTTGTTTATATACCACATGATCATGGTGTTGTCTGTCTTTATCAGTAGTTGTCCTGGATGAAGTAAGTCCTTGAAGGCTGTTAGGGCATTTTGAACAGCTAGCATCTCTTTCTGGTTGATATGTAGATGCATTTGTTTTGGGGTCCATATGCCCTGAATGCATCTTCCCGCCATGTGGGTCCCCCAGGCATAATCTGATGCATCTGTTGTTAAGGTTTGGCTGGCAGGGGGTAGAGTGAAGGCCCGTCCCATGTTTTGGTGACATGCCTTTGCCCACCATAGAAACTCCTGTTGTAAGCAGGGTATGAGAGGAATCATTGTTTCCAGACTGTGAGAATGCTGACTCCATAAACTTTTTAGGTACCAATGAATGAAGTTTCCTCATATGCAGTCTTGCATATGGAGAATCAGTAGGATGCCATGAAGCCCAAAGCCTGCAGAATTTGTCTTGCAGATAACTGGGTTTTTGTTGCCATCAGTTTGAAGTAAGTAGTCAGTTGCCTTTGCTTGTATGGCGTGAGGTAAGCCATCTGGGCAGTTGTATTCAAGCTTGCACCCAGGAATGTTATATTTTGAGAGGGTACCAGTTGTGATTTCCTTTCGTTTATTGTGTACCCTAGTCATGATAGAAGCCTTTTCACAAACGCCAGGTGTTGAAGAAGAATGTCCTTGCTCTCGGCTTGAATGAGACAGTCGTCCAAGTAAGGGTATATTTGTATACTTTTTTGTCTGCAAAATGCAATTACTGGTGCCAGGCACTTTGTGAAGACCCTGGGCGCAGTAGATAAGCCAAAGGGCAGTGCAGAGAATTGGTAATGCATTAAGCCAGCCTTGAATCTGAGGTATCTTCTGCACGATTGTCTTGTTGGGACATGCAGGTATGTCTCTTTTAGGTCTAATGTCACCAGCCAAGCATTCTTGCCCAGCATGGGCAGAAGCTGCTGCAAAGTCAGCATTTTGAATTTTGGAATGTCCAGGTATGTGTTCAAAATTGATAAATCCAGTATTGGCCGCCAGGCCTTGTCCTTTCTGGGTACCAAGAACAGTCTTGAGTAAAAACCTTGTCCTTTTTCCTGTTCTGGTACTAGTAGAATGGCCCCCATATCCATGAGAGACGCAACCTGTTTCTGTGCCTCTGCCCATTGATTTTTGGGCAGATCTGGCCAACCGTTTGCCACTGGCAGAGTGTGGAAATGGAATCTGTATCCCTGTGATACTATGTTTAGTACCCATTTGTCCTGGGTTATTAACTGCCAATTTTGAGCAAAAAGTGCTAATTTTCTCCTTAAGGGTGCTGCCAAAAAATAAGTGCTTGGTGTAAGCAGAGGGAAGTCATTGGGACTGTTTTCTGTAGGTTTGTGCTTTATCTCCTCCTGATTTGGAGGTAGATGTGCCCCATTGCTTTGACCTGTATGAATCTTGCACCTGGTATCTGAAACCCTCTGGGCATCTGGATTTGCCCCTTTGAGCTCTGTCTGACACAGGAAAGGACCAATTTTTTGTAGGCCAGTGTGTACTGAATCTTGGTGGCTGTACTTGTAAGAAGTCTTTAACAGTTTGCATAGACTTAGCTTTGTCTTCCATTTTCTTTAAAACCTCTTCTGCCTTAATACCAAACAGAGTATCATGCTGTAAAGGTGCATCTAGCAATTTAGCTTTAAAATGATCAAGCAAATTTTGTTCCTTTAGCCAGGCATGCCTCCTAATCACAGATCCAGTAACTGCGGCCCTGCAGGAGGCCTCTATGGAGTCAAAAACACATTGCAAAGTATGCTTTCCAACCTGTTCAGCTGCATGCAATATTTCCTGCAATTCTTTATTTTCTGCACATTCAGAAATCAACATCATTTTCTGTTTCAGCAATCCCACAACATGTTGTTGATATGAAATTGACAGTTTAATGCTCTGATTGCCAAGGTTGCAGATGTATAAACATTTTTTCCTCATCTGTCCAGTGCCCTTGAATCTCTGCCAGAGGAGAGGGTGTAGGATTTTTTGCTGTTGAGGCCTTAACACCCTTTGGACCCTGTGAAATAGTTTCAGGATCAGCAGCAGGGTTTCTAAATAAAAATTTATGTGAGTCAGGGACCCTGTAATAACTGTCAGGCTTTCTGGGAGTCGGAGGTAAGAAGTCAAGGGGTCAAGCTGGACTCTGAAAACACATCATCCACAATGTCTAAAACAGGGGGAATGGCTAAAGGCCTGTGCTGAGGGAGAAGGAGGAAATCCCTAAGCCTCTTTTTTGATTCTGAGAAGTCTTGACTCTCTCAGTGAAAATGCTCCCTCAAAGTATGCAAGGTTTCCCCAAATGAATAATCCTCAGGAGGAGAAGCAGATGGTATAGACTCCTCTGCATCAGAATCCTCATAGGGAGGTATAGATAATTCCTGATCGGAAGAGGAATCAGAAGAAATAGAAATCTGATCTGAAGATTCATAATCAGTGTCTTGCCTAGGCCTCTTATCTGGAGGGGGATGGGTACCCCCTGATCAAGGTAATGAGGTTTTCAGCCATTTTGATCATCTGTTTTTTAGGCATAGAGGCCTGTGCACGTGGCTCATGCGTCGTCGTTTTAGTTTTAGAAGTTGCTTTTGTCTTTGGTTTTGCAGCTGTCGTCGGTTTGATATACAAATGTCGAGGTCTGAATACACCCTCAGAAGCCGGTGCCTGCTCAGCGGCTCCAGACCCTTCCGAGGGAGATACATCCGTCGGTCCAATACCTTGAGTATCTTGCGGCATACCGGACTCCAAATGGGTGTCGGTAGAGGCCTGCAATTCGAAGGTAGCGGGTATCAGGGGCTGCGAAAGCGCCTCACTGAGTACCGGCGAACCGAAGCCTGCTTAGGAGAAGCTTCGTTGTCGTTTTTGGATCTCGACTGCCTTTTTCTGTCCTTTTCTTTGTGTTTTTTTATGTACTCCGGTAGTCGGATTGCTATCCAACGACATTTCTGGGTAGTTAAATCGGTTTCCAAAATACGTTGAGGCAAAAATATATTGATGCTTAATAATGTGTTGGTTAAATCTAGCACAAAACCTACAGCCAGGCACGTTGTGATCAGGGCCTAGGCAAGGAAAGCAGTATAAATGGAAATCCTTATGAGGTATTTGCTTCCCACAAGTAATACAATTATTAACTTTTTCTGACATAGGTATGGAGAGAGAAAAAAAAGTTTCCCCAATGGGGTACTTAGCTTTAGTGAAGACTTCGGTTCTGAAACTCAAACTCGAATATTTTAGTAGTCGGCCAACCGGCACTTGCGAAATGCTTCTGCTTCGGGCACCGCGTGGCAAGAAAGACTGAAGAAAATGGCGTCGGCTGCATGTTTTATACCCCTGACGACCTGACGTCATGGAAGAGGAGACAGCAACTGACGCAGGACCCAAGATTTTGGAATTCAGGCTGACTGAGGGCACCCTGCCAGCAGATTACCCCAAATGTAATGACTGCAAAAGTGAAACACGAAGAACATCATTATCAGACCAGATGACTCCAAAATTTTATATAAATCACCACAACAGCCAGAAAAAGAAAGAACTGAATTTTATTAAATACTCCACTAGCGCCTCGGCCAAAAGGGATTTCAAGAGTAAAAAAAAACATACTAAACTATCTAATTAAGTACATACATCATTAAAAATCAACAAATTGAATAATTAAATAAAAAAAAATCAACCAATCAGTACGTACAAATAATTATATCATCTTCTAATTACATTCCACATTTAATCCAGCAGGTGTCAATGTACCATACTTCAGAATAAATAAACTTTTAACCACACAGCCCAAAGTTGTAGCACAAAACACAATTAGAACACAACGCTGCTCCGGCACAATAAAGGCTGTCCCTTTACCCACGAACCAAACTGCTGTTGCAATCACCAGGTAAAACAATATTCAAACAGATATTTTAAATATATTTAATGAAAATGAAAAGAAAAGACAGAAAAAAGTAACTGATTAAGCGCTTTCATCTCCTTGACGGAGACTTCTTCAGAATCCAGTTACTCTTACCAATTCATACATTTTATATCACAGTATTGATAGCCTATTGGCTAAAATTCAACAATTTCTTTAATTGAACAATCTATTCATTTATAACAAAATTAATTGATAGCAAATTTAAAAGGGCTAGCTCCTAATTAAAAGTCAGTGCACGACTGTTTGGAACATTACATTCTGTAAAACTGTAATAAACAAAAATACAGGTTCAAAACATCATGAATACAAATAATACGCACCCCCAAATGGCTCAACATTCCATATTACTTATCTTAAAACCATAGAGCAGCAATCAATATTAATTATAAATAATATTTCATTGTTATTACTGAAAATATTCTGTGTATCTGTAAACATGTATATAAAAAAAGTCAAATGTGTACAATAAATATATATATATATATTTACAAAAAAATATACATAAAAATTATATATATGTGTATATAAATACATACATATATATATATAATAACCCGTGATAAATATATATATATATATATATATATATATGCCTACATAATATTTGCCTACATATAATATTTTAAATATATTTAATATATTTAAAATTTTTAAAAACGTATAAAAGTGGATAAATACTAAAAATGAAAAAGAAAACTATACAATTGATCAATGAGAACCTCTTGCTGTTACTATGTTTATAACTATAAATATTAAAGATTAAAAAATTCCAAAATATTAAAATATTAAAATGTTGTTAGTTATTAAAAGTGGATATAATAAATAGGAAATAAAAAGCTACACTATTAATCATTAAACTTTCCTGTGTCAGAATAAACTTTCCTTATAAAGCAGTCTATCTTTTAAATTCATAGTACTGTATCAAAAACAAACCTTTTCTAAAACTGTACCCTGCAAACAACTACCATACACTCCATGGTGCAAAATAAAATGCATCGCCAATGGACTCATTCTTTTTATTCCTAATTTCCCTCAAGTGCTCCCGGAGACTAATTTTAAAGGCCCTTTTGCTTTCTTTTATATAAAAAAGGCTGCATGTGCATCTTAGTGCATAAACAATACCCCTGGTGTTACAACTAAAAGCTTCCCTAGGTGTATACTTATTATTAATTATACTAAAAAAAAAACAATGTACTTACACACTGAACAATTTACACAAGGGGTAGTTTCCTCATTACTAAGATCCATTACTAATCTAACATCAGGAGTAGAATAAGAAAGTACAGTTGTGTACACTTACCATAAATGTAGATGTTCAAGTGTATTCACTGTTGCAGTCATCACATTTGGGTTAACCCTGCCAGGGTAGCCCTCAGTCGGCCCGAATACCAGAGGCTTAGTATTTCTGCATCGGTTACTGTTGCTTCAGGACTGATGGCAGGTCGTCAGTGGTATTAAATAAGGAAGCCGACGCCATTACATCAGTTTTTGTTGCCCTGTCAGGAGCCGAGAGAGAGAGATATAAGGGGGAAGGAGGGAGGGAAACCAGGACTGCAACAGTGAATACACTCGAACATCTGCATTTATGGTAAGTGTACACAACTGTACTATGCTCTTCGTGCTACACTGTTGCAGTCATCACATTTGGGTTGATTCCCAAAGCTGAAGAAAAGGGTGGAGGCAGTCAAGAAGACTGGGGCTGGCTAGGATGCCCTGCAAAGACAGCAGTGCCAAAGCCTGCCCTGGATTTGGAGAAGATAGGCAGGCGGTAATGCTTGGTGACGGCATGAACAGATGTCCATGTTGCAGCCTCCAGGATGTCCCTGGTGGGGACCCTCTGAGGAACGCTGCAGAGGTGGAGGTTGCTCTGGTAGTGTGTTTCCTGACCCCCTTAGGGGGTGGTTTCCCATGTTGCTTGTAGCAGAAATGGATGCAGTGTGCTATCCATTTGGAAATGGTTTTAACAACTGATCAGTCTTTCTAAATGATTTAGTCCTGTCCAGATAGAATCTGAGCTGTCTGTGCATATCTAGAGAGTGCAGTATCCTTTCCCCCTAGTTTTTTGGGCTAGGGAAAAATGTGGGCAAATGAATGGATTGGTTGAGAGCCACATTGGACACCATTTTTGGCATGAAGTGCGTTAGTCCTGAGGGAGATCCTGTCAGCATGGAAAATAATGAAGGGCTCTACAGCCACTAGTGCTTGTAGCTTGGATACTCTTCTTGCTGAAGTGATGGCCAGAAGCAAGGCTGTCTTCCATGAGAGAAACTAACTCTGCTGAAGCTGCTGGTTCAAAGGGAGGCAGGGTGAGCTTTTCCAACACAAAGTTTAGGTCCCAAGCTGGGGTAAGTGTTCTTCTGGGTGGCCTCAAGTTGCTAGCCCCTCTTAGGAACTGTTTGATGACAGGGTGTGAGTAAAGAAGTTGCTCAGTGCTGAAATGAGCAGAGATAGCAGAGGCATGAATTTTAATAGAGCAAAAGGATAGACCACTGTGTAGTAGGTCAGCTAGGTAATCCAGGATGAGAGGTAGGGAGGGCTGTGCAGTATTGGCTCCCTTAGCCTGGATCCAGGTGCAGAACCTTTTCCATTTGTCAGCATGACTTTCTAGTGCTAGGGCTTCTGGCCTCACGTATAACATCTATAACCTGTTTACTGAGATTGGCAGCTTGCACAGTGGTCAGGGAATAAGCCAGGCTGCCAGACTGAGAGTCTGCAATTGGGGATGCATGAATTCTCCTTCCCTCTGGGTCAAGAGTGTTGGGATCTGAGGGAGATGCCATGGTGGCAGAGGTGACAGGCTGCGCAGCAGTGCATACCACTGCTGGCGTGGCCAGACTGGGACAATCAGGATTGTCCTCATTTTTTCCTCCCTTATTTTGAGCAGTACCCTGGTAATGAGAGGTAGTGGGGGAAATGCAAAGACCGAGAGGTTGACCCACTGGAAGGATAGAGCATCCACTTTCAAGGCCCTGCAGTGAGGCACCCTGGTGCAGAATTTGCTGAGCTGACGGTTGGAGTGAGAAGCAAAGAGGTCAACCTTCGGGGTGCCCCATTTCTGAGTTACAAGGGTGAAGGTTTTTTGGTCTAGCTGCCACTCATGTGGGTCCAGAAGATTTCTGCTTAAGTTGTCTGCCAGAGAGTTGAGCATGGCAAGAATTGTGCTAACAGGCATAGCTGCATGGCTGAGGCTGTGTGCCAAAGGGTCATGGTGAGCCTGCGCAGAGTGTAGGAATGTGTCCCTCCCTGCTTGTTGATATACCACATCACCGTGGTGTTGTCTGTTTTTATCAGTAGAGCTCCCGGGGAAAGGAGGGGTCTGAAAGCTGTCAATGTGTGCTAGACAGCTAACATCTCTTTCCGGCTGATGTGGGCACCATTGGCCCTGTATGCCGTCCAGGTGTCCACCCCTGGCATAGTCTGATGCGTCTGTGGTGAGGGTCTGGGCGGCGTGGGGTTGTGAGAAGGGTAGCCCCTTGTTGTGGTAGTATGCTGCTGCCCACCAAAGAAAATCTTTCCTTAAACAAGGTATCATTGGTATAAGAGTTTCCAGATCTTGAGTGTTGACACCACAGGCTTTTTAGGTACCACTGAAATTTTCCTCGTATGCAGTCTGGGATACTGAAAGAGTAGAATGCAAGAAGCCATGAATCCCAAAGCTTGCAGGATTTTCCTTGCAGATAACTGGGGTCTGGTGGCTAGTTGAGAGAAATAGGATGTCAGGTACGTTTGCTTTTCTGGTGTAAGGAATACCATCTGGGATGCTGTGTCCAGGCTTGCTCCCAGGAATATAATTTTTTGGAGGGGTACTAGTTTGGATTTCTTTTCGTTGATAGTGTACCCTAGGGAGGTCAGTAGGTCATTTACAAAGGCCAGGTGCTTGAGCAGCTTTTCCTGACTGAATTAGGCAGTCGTCTAAGTATGGGTAAATTTGAATATTTCTTTGCCTGCAAAAAGCAATGGCGGGAGCCAGACATTTTATGAAAACTCTGGGAGCAGTAGATAAGCCAAAGGGAAGTGCAGAGAACTGAAAGTGCAGTGATCCTGCCCTGAAGCATAGATATTTCCTGCATGATTCCCTGATTGGGATGTGTAGGTAGGCCTCTTTTAGGTCTAGAGTGGCTAGCCATGCATCCTTGGAGAGTATAGGTAGTTGCTGGAGGGTGAGCATTTTGAATTTTGGTATCACCAGAAAGGTATTTAGAATGGATAGACTGATGATGGGGTGCTAGGTGCCCTCTTTTCTGGGTACCAGGAAAAGCCTGGAGAAGAAACCCTGGCCTATCTGTTCTGCAGGAATGTGCTCTATTGCCCTCATAGAGAGCAAGGGAAAGGCCTTGCTTTTTGGCCTCTGCCCACTGGTTTGGGGGAAGATCTGGGAACCCTTTTGGGGTTGGTAGAGTGTGGAAAGAAAATCTGTATCTCTGAGACACTATGTTGAGGACCCAGCGGTCATTGTAATGGTGGCCCAGGTGCTTGCGTGGAAGGAGAGTTTTCCTCCCAGGGGCAAGTGCTGGTGGGCAGAGGGAGGGGGTGGAAGTGTAGAGTCACTGTGAGTTCTTACCATGAGAGGGTGGCTTTGCACGCCCAGGTTTAGAAGAGAAGGTACTCCATTGCTTTGATCTCTGCATTTCCTGTGGCTGTTGGGGGGGGGGGTCTGCTTCCCTGGGGTCTGGGCTGAACTAACCTGGAGGGGGCAGGAAAGGACCAGTGCTTGGAGGGGCAATGCCTACTGAACCTGGGTGGCTGGACCTGCAGGAAATCCTTTTCTGTCTGCATAGATTTAGCCTTTTCTTCCATCTTTTTTAAGAGCTCCTCTGCCTTGGTGCCAAATAAGTTGTCTTTGTGCAGAAGTGCATCCAATAGTTTAGATTTGACATGGTCCGGCAAGGGCTGTTCCTTAAGCCAAGCATGTCTTCTAAAGACAAAACCGGTGACTGCTGCCCTGCAAGACGCTGCTAGGGCATCAAAACCACAGTGTAAGGTGTGCTTAGTTACTTGATTTGCAGAATGCATTAACTCTTGTAACTCTTTATTTTCTGCACAAGCAAGAAAAGATGATATTTTTTGTTTGAGGAGTTCCATGGTATGCTGCTTGAATTTTAGCATTTGGAACTAACAATTTAGTGCTCTAATAGCAAGAGTAGCAGAGGTGTATACTTTTTTACACCATCTGTCTAATGCTCTGGAATCCCTATCTGAAGGTGTGGGATTCCTAGCAGAAGTTACTTTAATTCCTTTAGGCCCTTGGGAGATAAAATCAGGGTCAGCAGTAGGATTTTTGAAAATAAATTTATGAAAGTCAGGGACTCTAATACCTGTCAAGTTTCCTGGGAGGGAGGGTGTTAGGAGTCAAACTAGATTCCATGAAAACATCATCCACAACATCCAGGACAGGAAGAATGTCCAAGGGTCTGTGCTGTGGAAGATCTAAGAATTCCCTAAGTCTCTTTTTAGACTGAGGGTAGTCTTGACATTCCCATTGGAAATTCTCCCTTAAAGTATGAAGGGTTTCCCCAAAGGAAAAATCCTCGGGTGGAGAGGCTGAAGGAATGGATTCCTCTGCATCAGAATCCTCATAAGCAGAGACTTCATATTCAAAGGCTTCAGAGTCATCGGATTCCTGTTCAGATAAAACCACTGGGGGCAAATCTTTTTTTTCTTTTGGAAGGGGTAAGCTTGGCTTCCCCTGATCAGCATTATGAGGTCTTCCGCCATTTTAAGCATTTGAGACTGAGGCAAGGAAGCAGGTGCCTGAGATGGAGTCGTCAGTTTCTTGGGTGTGGTTCATATCCTGGGCCTTAGAAACTCGGTAGTTTTTGAAAGAACAGTAGACACGAAATAAGTCGTCGGTTTGTGTCGAGAATTGGTAGTGTGAAGTACTTCCTCAGAAGCCAGTGCCTGCTCAGTGGCTCCGGACCCAACCAAGGTAGAGACAACCCCAGGATCCTTAGTCGATGAAGAGTTATGCGGCATACTGGACTCCGAAAGGGTCTCAGCAGCGGCCTGCAAATCCACAGAAGCGGGCATCAGGGGCTGCGAAAGAGCCTCAATGAGGACCGGAGAGCTGATGACTAGCTTAACAGAAATATCATCAGTAGGTTTGGATCTGTGCGGTCTGTCTCTGTCTTTATCCTTACTTTTTTTGGAAGATCTGCTGTCGGATGGCTTACCGAAGCCATATTGGAAATCGAGGACTGAGAGTGAAAATATCTAGCTACAATAAGGGCCCAACAACGTATAGTTCTGGCATTGAACAAAGCACAAAAGTGACAAGGGGGGGATATTGTGGTCTGGGCCTAAGCAAGTTACGCAGTAAAAATGAAAGTCTCAGTGTGGTATTTGCTTTCCATAGGTGAGCCAATTGTTAACTATTTCTGACATCGGTTAGAGCAAGAAAAAAAGATCCCCAACAGAGTACTTAGCTTTAGAAGACTTCAACTTCAATTCGGAAAACGAAAACTCAGATAGTGGCCGACCGGCACTCGTGCGAACTGCTTCTGCTTTGGGCTCCTCGGCAAGAAAGACTGATGTAATGGTGTCGGCTGCCTTATTTTATACCACTGATGACCTGACGTCAGTCCTGAAGCAACAGCAACCGACGCAGAAATACTAAGCCTCTGGTATTTGGGCCGACTAAGGGCTACCCTGGCAGGGATAACCCAAATGTGATGACTGCAACAGTGAAACGCGAAGAAAATCTGTGCACAATCATATCCTTTATACATTGCTCCCTCTTATAAGAGTGGGATGGCTGACTGGGTAAGAGCCCAACTAAATCTTTATTGTTTTAACAAAAAACCCCAATAAAACTTAATATCAAAAAACATTTCTGAAAAGCAGTACATATTGTGACAAAATACAACTTGTTCTCAAATATTTCTTTGTTCCTTCTTAATGAACAACCTCTATTATATTAAATCATTTGAGTATGCTGCTCACAAATTATTATTAAATTCAATATTTCCGTAACGTCCTGTATTTCATAACCTCTTTGTTTAAAATAAAACACAAGTTCTAAAAAAGTTCTTTTTCGGACACTCCAGCATCATTGTAAAGCCTATAAATGGGGAATAACTTAATCAGGTGTGGTGGAAGGGAACTCTTCCCATTCAAGAAATGATCATCATTCAAACTTTCTATGCACCTTAGCTCTAATTCCACCACCCACCATACTTTCCAATTTTAAAGAAAAAAAAAAAAAAAAACATTTCTACCACACTGCATGCCATTAAACTGCAACCAAAAAGCATTTTGTTGTAATTCTAGTAAAAAGTCATTAACTAATGACTCACTACCATCACATATCAAACATTTAACTACATATTTCCTATAAAAATACAAATTATATAAAACTTTTACTTCAAATAAATCCAAAAATAAGTTGGCATACATGGGGGCAAACGGAGGCCCGAAATACACCAGTTAAATGATATAACTAGACAACGGGCTCTCGACCAAAAATAAGTTTCAAGCCTCTATACCTAAATAATACTGAACATTTGTACAGAGACTTTTTATGTCCACTGTCAACCAATACTTGCCTTCCGTCCATTATAGTATTTTAATTTTGTCTAAAAAATCAAAACTACCACTTTTATAAAAATCCAACTTCACCACTGGTAATAATAAATATTTATGCAACAGAAGACCCACATTATGCAAAAAGTATTTGCTAGCTGAGACAATAGGGCATCCAGGTGAAGAAATCAATTATGTACCTTAGGCAAACAGTAAAAGGTTGTCAAAGTACAACCACTCACTAAAAATTTCTGGTCACATAATTTTTCGATAAGTAACCCAACCTATAGCTCTTTTGTATCAAATCCTTAAACTCCACAAATGAAACAATTTCATAAACATTAGGGTCTCCCAAACAATCATAGCACATTTTTTCATATCGAGTATGGAGCATGACCCACAATTTTGTTGCCCTTATCTGATGGCTTAAACACAAAAACACGAGGCAGCGAGAAGATTTAAAGGTCAACCACTCAGCCTTAGTGAGATTATAACTCACTTTATACTTATTATTTGCAAACTCGTCATAAGCCATCTCTAAGGAAAAAAAATCACCATAGATCAAAAGTTCTTAATACCCTCATGCATAAAAGAGGGAAATAAACTCACTTTTATAAGTGATTAGCAATGGTGTCCAATAAACAATACGCATTTATACCAACATTTTCCTTACTAGAGGAATCACAAGAAAAAAA
Source organism: Protopterus annectens (assembly GCF_019279795.1). Classification (NCBI taxonomy): domain Eukaryota; kingdom Metazoa; phylum Chordata; order Ceratodontiformes; family Protopteridae; genus Protopterus; species Protopterus annectens. The sequence continues at coordinate 1,229,150,730 of NC_056735.1, forward strand.
TATCTCATTACTATTTATTTCAAAAGAGTTGAGTCATTAACCCCCACACACACACACACTTTTTCAACAAATGTCATATTGTTGCCATCACATAAGGAAAAAATAATTCACTAAATGCAACTTTCTAATCATAAAAATAATTCTATTTTTAAATTATGTAATCTGGGTAAAACAGTAGGTGTGAACTTCAGCCTACAACACCTAATAGGTTTAATGCCAGTCCTTCACTACTTTTTTCAAATGCAGAATCAGTAATAATAAAAGACGAAAAAAAATTCTACATTAATCCCATTTCTTCCTTTTATCATGTCCTTGAAATTGCCTCTCTTTTGCAATATATTTCCATTTTGCCATCCGCCACGAAAGTTCTCATCCAAATATACTGGTCACTGAGCTGGGCCTACGGACAGATCATCTGTCTCATCGCTCTCCCATTTGGAAGAACTAGTAGTTTCTGATGAAACAAGAGAGATTCTGGGTTGCCGATTACTTCCTTCTCCATCTAAGGAGTGTCCACCCCCCTGATGTCTCGTCTTACTGGTTCTAACCGGAAAGGATGAACCACTGTTCTAATCATTAATGTCCCTTTTAAGTTTTTTCATTTTCCGTTCAATCAAGTGCTTGGAAAAATCCTTCAGATTATAATGAATACTCCCTAAAATCTGTTCAAAACGGGTAGAAGACAAATGTGTAGAAAGGGAAGAACAAACAGAGGCAATTTCCTCCTTAAGTGTTCGCTGCTTAACTATATCCCTTTCTATTAAAATATTGACTCATTCCATGACACAACAATTTGCAGCTGCTTTCCAGCAAAATTCAAACTGCTTATCTTCAGTGTTTGTAGAATCAAACAGTAAAGAGGGACTTTTAAAAACCCTCAAGCCCCTAGGTGAAATATCTTATTCAGTATAATGTTGGAGGCTAGTAGGCTTATAATAAACAGAAGTCTACTTAAATATGAGCCGCTCTAATCTGTCCACAGTAACTAACTTTCAAAGGAAGCTGAACACCAGAGCATTGTCCAATTGCAGTAAATGGGTTTACTATTTGGAGAAAATTTCTCTTTAGCTGTGTTTACTGAAACTTGTAAATGTGCATGGTGGAAGAACTTAAGGTGGACATTTCATTGCAGAGTTGCACACGTCTGAACAAATACAATACTCACCTTTATAATACAGACAACTATGCACAACTTAACATAAAAATTACTTCCACACAAAACTGATAACGCAATGTTTTCTGAGCTCTTTATGGAAAACGTATGTGGTCCCACATAACCTATCTTGAGTCACTGACACCTGTTCACTAGTGGATGTTATGAAGTTCACTAAACTTGGTTCAAAAACACTGCGGTAGACATTAGTAGCATTTAAACAAGACATAATTCAGCCTGAGAGGATTTGACACACCCTGTGGTCAGTAGTAAAGAATCAGTTAGCAGACTGCTTAAACATGAAAGCAGCCTCACTCATTTTTCTGCTGAAAGCTCTAAGATTAGGAGAATGACACTTATGCATTTTTTTGAATATGTAACTTAACTACATATTTTTGTGCATGTGTACCTGCAAAGTTGTTTTTGGCTCTCTTTTTAAAGATAAATACTTCCTGGAACGTGACAGGTGGAGAGTGACTTGGAAAAACAGAAAATGTTATGCTGAAGGCTGCTAACCAATATGGACCAGTTTCAGGTTCTGCAGCCCTAGGGCTACTCTGAAGAAAAGCTTTGTTCTTAAAAGTGTTTGCTTTACATGTATTCCCTGACACATGTAGTACCACAACTGGAGGAAGAGAGTGGACTTATTGTCTTTGACTGATGTCAAAGAACTAGCCTATGGGTTCTTTAACTCCTCAAAGCAGCATGAATGGAGAGGGACACTTCCCATTAAAGTCCAGCATAGTGTCAGTGTGCATATGCTACTGATTTATGACAGGTGCTGCAGACAGTGAACTCGTACATGATGGAGGGCTTGCAAATGGTGGTGCACACATGACAGAAACATGTACTTGGCCAAACTTGTTCTTAAAGGCTGCACTCCTTAACAGTGTCATCCTGCATACTTGACTCAAACTTTCACCAAACATTTGCTTTAATATAACTCATGTTCTTCTAATTTAAGCTGTCAAGGGCCACCACGTTCACCAAGTGTTACCTTTTCCATGAATGTGAACTTACACTCATGAACTTGGTGATGAGTGTTTTGCTAGGGCATTATTTATTTTTCTTGTTTTGACGTTGTACAAATGCTCAGCAACTCGCTCTTTAGACTTGCGTTCGGTTTCCCCTATGTAGAAAACTGAACAGTGTTGGCAACATGCCACATATACTACCCTGCTAGTTAAACAGTTAAATACCCCTTTTATGTTAAATGTAGTTCTTCTCCCACCATAACATAGGTGCAAATGGAGCAACAACCACACTCGGACATACTATGGGTTTTATGACTGGTGGATATTGATGTTTTACTAGGGTTCATAGGTTGATACTAGGCTATCTGCCCTAGGGCATTTATAAGCCTAGCCAGAGTATGTTTGGCTTTCGCCACCCTTTTAGATTAGTTGACTGTGCGTCTGTATAGTAGGTCACAGAAGGCAGCCCTTTTAAGGTTTGTTTACTGTACCTCTGTCAAGCAGCGACACAGAAGAGATCCCAGGGGTAAACATAAACGATCTCCCATCCATTCGTCAAGATTTCTCTTGAAGAGGGTCAGTGAGGGGCTCTGCCTGACATGGATTGGGACTTTGTTCCAGAGTGAGGGGAGCCTCTGGGATATGAAATCTGTCCCTCCAGCATGTCCTATTTAGTTCTGTGCTGAGGTTCAGGTCCCTGGAGCGTGTAGCTCTAAGGGTTTTAGATTTCCTGAGGTGAAGCATGTCCATTAATTCTGGGTTGGACATGGCTTTATACGTCAGACACAGATCGCCTCTGATTAGGCGGTACGCAACTGAATAGAGCTGGAGTTTCTTTAGCCGAACTGCATAGGGCATCTGTTTGAGCCCCTTGATCCTCTTGGTGAGATACTTTTGGGGTCTTTCCAGTTGCTGAAGGTGTCGGGTAAGGTACATCCCAAACGGGGCATTGTACTCAATTATGGGCCTGATAAGTGATGAGTAGAGGGGCACAATGACCTCTCTTGATCTAGATGTGAACCCTTTCATGATAAGGTGGGCTATATAGAAGGTCTTTCTAACCACTTTGGCAATGTGATTGTCAAATGAGAGATTGCTATCTACTTGGGTCCCCAAGTCCCTAATTACTTCTTCCGTACTTAATGGATTACCACCTATGTGGTAATTTGTGGGCACTTTGTTTTTTCCAAAGGGGACGACTATGCACTTTTTGGCATTTAGCTTTAGGCCATGGCTCTGGCACCAGTTATCCTTCTCTGTGAGACCCTTTTGGAGGATGCTTGTGTCAGTCGGAGAGTCGATTATAGCACCCAGTTTGCAGTCATCTGCGAACTTGGTCAGCCATAGGCCACCCGTGTTAGCCTGTACCTCGGAGAAATATATACCGAACAAGAGAGGTCCCAGGACTGAGCCTTGTGGGACACCACTTGTAACTGGTTTAGAGTCTGACATGGCACCTGCTATTCTGACCATGTGGGTTCTATCCCTGAGCCAGTTTGCAACCCATCTTGTGACATAGGGGTTGATATTTAAGCTGGTGAGCTTATTTATGATGCCCGAGTGGGGTATTGTGTCAAAGGCCTTTGCGAGATCCAGGTAGGCTGTGTGGACTACCTTCCCTTCATCTATGGCTTTGGTAACGGTTTCAAAGAAGCCGACCAGGTTCAAGAGGCAAGATCTGCCCTTAACAAAGCCGAATTGGGTAGGATCCAGTGTCTGGAGGTTCCCAATGTCTTTGTTTATGATTTCCATGATGATACGTTTCATAGCTTTGCAGACCAGGCTAGTCAAGCTTATAGGGCGATAGTTTCCAGGGTCTGTTGTGGCACCACCTTTGTGGAGTGGGACCACTGTTGCTGTACGCCATTCCTTGGGAACATATCCTGTAGTAAAGGCTGAGACTGAACAGTGACTTTATATGAGGGTTTAGTTCTTCTTGGAGCTCGTGTAAGATGCAGCCCAGGACACCGTCTGGTCCCATTGATGCTGTGTTTTTAGCTTTGGAGAGGGCAGCTCTCACCTGTGCATCTGTGATCTCAGGAAGGCTACACTCTGTTGGGATAGACATTTGCTCTTTTGGGGGGGGGGAGTTTGCACTGAACCTTTCTGCCAGGATGTTGGCAATGTCTGTGGGTTCAGTGAATTTTTTGTCATTTTGCACTAACTCAGAGCATATCTGGGAGTTGCCTCCCAGGTTTCTGACATAACTAAAGAAGGCCTTGTGATTATCTTTAGTGTCTTGTGCAATTTTTCTTTCAAAGCTGGCCTTAGAAGATTTTATGAGGGATCGTAGTTTCTTGCTAGTACTGATCAGTGACGCCTTCCCTTTTTGGGATTTTGCTCTGTCATGTAGTAGCTTTCTCCTTCTGTTGTATAGCTTATTTATGGCCGGGGCCCACCAGACAGGTCTCCTGCCTTTGGAGGAGTGAGTCTTGGTTTTATTTGGGATAGCATGCTCCATGCATTCCTGTAGGTGTCCACAGAATGCTTTTGTAAGAGAGTCTGCATTTTGGGCCATATTGTCCACTGGCCCGGTGTGAAGTTTGAGAAGTTCTTCACCGTGGTTTCCTTGGCTAGGGGTGGGGACGGAATATGGATGTCCAGTGAGATTTGTTTATGGTCTGATCTTACCAAAGAGGGGTATACCTTTGGTGTGGAACATAGAGACCCCATGTTGGTGATGACCAGATCCAGTATGTTTTCCCCTCTTGTGGGAGTGGTGACCAGTTGTTCCATAGCATTTGAGTTTATAAATTCTAGGAACAGTTGGGCGAGGGTGTTTGGGCTTGAGTAGTTTCCCCAATCGATGTTTGGGTAGTTGAAGTCACCCAATATAATAGTGTTTGGAGAGACTTTCATATTCTCCAGTGTTCTCAGGAAAGCCGAGTGAGGTTCCTGTGTTTGGGAGGGTGGTCTGTAGCAGGCTACAAACTGAAAGGCAGTTTTGCCCACTGTTAGTTGCACATGGATGGTCTCCGAAGCTTCGTACAGTGCCACTAGCCTGGAGGTGTGGGTATCTTTGATAAATATGGATACTCCCCCCTCCTTTTGTGGTTCGGTCCGAGTTTTGGGGCCGGAAAGCATGATATGAAGTATAGCCTGGTAGTGCTGGGGTGCTCTCGGGAGCCTTGAACCAGGTTTCTGTTACTGCACAGATATCGATATTCTCCATACTGAGGAGAGTCTCGAGTGCGTGCATCTTGAGGTTTAGACTTCTGGCGTTGAGCAGCATTACCCTTAGTTTTTTTTTCTTTGTGTTGTCTATGGGGGTGGCTTTGTCTTTTGAGCCTTGCCTAAAAAAGGCACTATGGGGGAGGCAAGAGCCTTAGGCAGTATTCGAAAACCCAGGGGTGACAGGTGCAAGCCGTCCCTAGCGAAGCAACGTGGCTTGTCGAGCATGTCATCCCAGGCTGACAGACACTGGATCCCCTTTGAATGACACCAATATTTTAGCCAGTTGTTAAAACTGATCATTTTGTCTTTATACTGTGGCATCATTCTTGGTGAGGGTAAGATGCTACTCAAGGTCAGGGTCATACCGGCCTGAGCTACATGATCAAAGAACTCCTGTACATCTTTTTTCATGTAATCCACGGAGGTATGTCTCAGGTCATTCACACCAGCATGGACAACGACGGAGTGCTTTAGAGTGACCCGAGTACTTGTGTTATGTGGCGGATCCTGGCACCCGACAAGCAGCTTACAGTGACTTTCTCCTTGTTCAGCCTGGTGAGTGGGACGTCAGTGTGTCTGACAACAGAGTCACCTATTACAAGTGTATTAGGTGTGTTGTTTAGCCTTAAGGGCTGTGACTGTGTGGCACACTGACTTTGTGAGCTATGTGCTACGTGGATACGTGGTGTACAATTATATTTTTAAGGTTACAACCCCTTCAGTATGTAATGTGTGCTGTAGTCCAAACCTTTTCAATAATATTCCTGTCTTCCCTTAAAATAGCCCAGTTTTTCTGAAATATGTTCCTAATGGTCGTACTATCAATGTTATTGTTTGTGATAAAGGAGCTAGTAAAAATCTTTATTTTGCACAGGGCAATGTATAGAAGTGAAGGTGGGGCAGATTCACCAGAAGGGGTAGTGTTGTTGACCATAAATTCACCTATTTGTACAACACTTAAGTACCTGGTATGTGGTAATTCATGGGAACCGGGTTTTTCCTAAAGGGGATGATGACACATTTTTTGGCATTGAGCTTAAGGCCATGGTTCTGACACCAGTCGGTCTCATTGAGGCCTTTCTGTAGGATGTCAACATAATAGCTCCCACCTTGCAACCATCTGCGAACTTTGTCAACCAGAATCCCTCCGTGTTGGCCTGGACTTCAGAGAAGTTGAGGGACAAACATTTCGGTAACAGTAGATGTGGTCTCGCTTTTTACGAGTATTCCCCACTCAGAAGGGGTTGAAGCAGTCAGACTGTTTTTGTATAGTAATACCAATCTTGGTCAAACTAAAACAAATTTGTTATGTGAGTTAATTGAATTGGTGTTACATAATAACTTTTTTTTCTTTTTAACAAATGTTTTTATAAGCAATTAAAGGGAGTAGCAATGGAGTCTCTGGCAGCCTCAGCGTATGCGAATATAGTCATGGCCTTTTGGGAAACTACTGTACTGGTACCTTTGCTTGAAAAATATAGTTATTTATTATTCCAGGTTTGTGGATGACCTGTCTTTTTATTTTAGAAGCCACTTCAGTTGAGGTTGACAAGTTTCTATTAGATATTAACAACACTTCGACTTTTTTGAAATTTGTAAAAGGGGAATGTGGTCTAAGTGTAAACTTTTTAGATGTCAATTTGACATGGAATGTGAATGAAAATATTTTTGACAGTAAAATATATCGTAAGGATACCTTTACAAATGGATATTTACACTATCAGAGTGGTTATCTTTTATTTATTAAGAAAAACATTCCCAAGGGCCAGTACATTCTGGCTAGCTGGATGACTACCCAGGAAACTTTCCTTACTACTGAATTTGAATTTATAATTAATTTGTTTTTGGCCAGAGGTTATGATTTGGTATACTTACGGTCAATCAAGGAGGAAATTTTATCAAAAAGGGAGGATGTTTATCCACCAATTCTCAAAAAGCCCTTAGTTTATAAAAAATCTACATTAGGGGATTCTTGTAATCACCATTCAGCTGTTTTTAGCATGGACATGACCACTGACTGTTCTTTTATTAGGGACATTATTTATAAGAATTGGAGAACATTGGAGGGGAACAAAGATCTTACTGAGGTAACAGGGACCAAGCCATGCTTTGTTTATCGAAAATCTGGTAATATAAAAAGTTGTTGGAGAGAGATAATTTGACAGGGAATGACATTTTACTAAATAAAGTCCATAAAAAGGGTATGTTCAAATGTGGAAATTGCAGTATGTGCAGGTTTATTCTTGAGGAGCCATTTATCTTGATTCCCCACTTGGATCGAACTTTTGTAGTTCTTGGATACTGTTCTTGTAAATCTAGAGGCATTGTTTATATTGGTATGTGTAGTGGCTGTAATGCACATTATGTGGGTATTAGAGAACAATTTTATTATATTAAGACAAAACAATGAAAGGAGTGCTTTATACCGACACTCAACTGAGTGTGTTAGTTTTAAACAATTTTTATTTTCGGTATCAGAAGTTGTGCATGGTGATTTGAGAGGAGGGAATTTTAAAAACAGCTTGGAACAAAGGGAAACAGTTTGGCAACTGAGACTGGGTGCTGACAACAAACCAGGCTTGAATGATAGCATCAATACCAAGTGTTTTCTTAAAAATAGGAAGTTGAAAGTTACCATTATGAAATATTTATATATGTAATGAGTTAAGATTTTTTGGGGGGAACAGAATTGTATTGATTGAATAACTGATAATTATTTATTGTGTATATATTGATGCAGCTGGGTTGTTGCTACTTTTTCTGATGAAGTCTTACTGACGAAAGCGTGAATAACGTTTGGTACGCTAAATTCCTGCTTCTCCGACTTTTATTGACAATCAAGGTATCCTAGTCTTCTGAGGTTCTTGGTTTTTTGCTGGCTGGACACGCTCTTTTTGCAGACTTCCCATACATGTCAAGAAGAGCACCTCACTGGCCTTCTTCAAGAGAAATCTTGATGAGTGGATGGGAGATAGAAAATTCACCCCAGGAATCACTCCAGTGGCTCTACTTGATAGAGCCACTGGGAACTAAGGTCGGGTGGCACAATGCCAGGGTAATCCTATGGGCTAGGCTTGTAAAGGCACCAGGGCCATTAGCCTAGTACACACCTATGAACTTCATACATGATACATAAATTGGTTAACAAAAGCATGGGAGTAACCTCTAGCCAAGAACATGTCCTTAATTTTCTCACATTCATCGAAAAAAACTGTCAAACCTTGACACCATTCATGCTGCGCTGGGAAATTGGCCCTTGACCACGGCACGTTTTTGGTGTGTGTGAGGGGGGGGTTTAAACTTGAATAATGCAGATAGGTGTCAGACAACGTAAGTTTACAGTAAATCTGAACATAAAATTCAACTCTATCATTATCTTTAGATATAAGAATGTCTAGATAAGAAATACTAGATTCAGAAGCCTCAAATGTAAACATCAAAAAAATTAGTGGTCGTACTGATATAATAAAAAAAAAAGCTTTTAAAACTGTCAGTCATCATTCCATACAATAAAAACATCACCCAAAAAGCAGGTATACAGCACACAATTTTTCATGAATTCTGAACTGAACATAAAACTGTACTCCATTGCGGTCATTACACTATTAGCAAAAAGTCTGCCACACACGGAACCCATTGCTACACCTGCGCCTTGATGGTAGTATTCATGTTCAAACAATACAAAATTATTGTCCAACACAATTTCAATTACAGTTTCATAGGTGTTGACATTGTCCTCTTATACCCTTATGTATCAGGTATTCAGAAAACCATTCAATACCTTGCTTGTGAGAGATTACGGTACACAAGTCCTAAATATCTACAGTTACAAATAAACAATTTCTACTGAACTCAAGAAGATTTATTTTCCCCAAAAAGTCCCAATAATATTTACAATTTTTTTTCTTGGGTGACCGAATGTTTTAATTTTTCATTGAGGAACTTGGGACATGGGTGTATGATCAAACCTCTGGCATCAACGATCGGTTTCACTGGTGGCTCCTCAATATTTTTATGAAATTTTGGGATGTCAAAGACTGAGGGGAATAATAGGTGCCATGCAGTGTAAGCAGTTATATTTGTTCAAGTCAATTTATCTATAACTAAATGACAAAGGGTGTCCCCTCAATTTTTTTGTAGGCTGTATTAAGCTCATTCAATGACACCTTATTGCAGGTAGCTCCAGAAAGCATATTAAGCATTTTTTGTTTATAGTCATGTACCGCCATCTTTGTCTGGTTTCATCAACCTTAAGTTTTGGTTACTAAGTTCTCTTAGAAGATTTTTCTAATCAGGTAGTAGGTTGCCATTGAAGAATGATTTTTGTTCGTTGTTTTTCAACAGCACCCAAAAATCCAGTTCACATATCTTTTCAAAACACTGAATTGTGGGGTGAACTGGATGGTTGAACGTGCTACACACCCTGAGAGTATTTGAGATATTATTAGGAGTGTCAAACAAAATACTCAAGTTCAGTTCTCTAATAAATAACTTAAAATCCATTAGGTGTTTTGCCATATTAGCATGCTCATTAGGGACAAAAGTGAGTCTGCCCTCAAAGAAGTTCGCACACACTGAGGTTAAATGGTAAGTAGAATAACTGTATATGGTGAAATCCCCCTTACTGTTGGTAATCAAAACACATGAAGATCCACTGAAACTCAAAGAGGAGTTCTAACAATTTACCTCAGGTTGTTGCCTTTGAATGTCTGGTTCTGCCACCATGAGTGACCTCTCTGGGGAGGTATAATAGGTTCATAGGTGTGTACTAGGCTAACGGCCCTGGAGCCTATATAAGCCTAGCCCAAGAAGATTCCCTGGCATCATGCAGCCCGAAGCTAGTTCCCAGTGCCCCTGTCAAGCAGGGCCACTGAAGTGATCCCCGGGGTGAACTTCCTATTGCCCATCCACTCGTCAAAAGTTCTCTTAAAGAGGGCCAGTGAAGTGCTCTGCTTGACGTGAATGAGAAGTTTGTTCCAGAGTATGGGAAGTCTCTGGGTTATTTTTTTTATTTTACATTTGTTGACCGGGCTAGTCCAACTGGATACATGTCCAATTTCAGTAGAGGCCCGGGGAGAAAAGCTCCAAAATTACATAGTTAAAGCATAATTCAATTTTCAATATGCTAAATTTAATCTAACTTAAGCAAAAAAACAACAATATATTAGCAACAAATTGGAGAAACAGCTCCAATACATAGGTGTAGCCAAATGAGAAAGAATACAAGACATTTCCACTGAGAACCAAATTTGACAATTTGTTTAGCCTAAAAACTTCTTAAATAAGCAAAATTACAACATGATATCACTGAGAGGTAGAATAAGGAGATACATAGGGGTATGTCTGTTAAGTTGTTAGCTGAATGCCCTCAGAGAAGAGCATAACAGATTAATCAGAGCTGGTAAGGAAAAAGGGAGTAGAAGTATTTTACTGAAACAGAGAGTTTAAGTATTTTTTTTTACTAGAAAAAGTCAGAAACTTGCAGGGTGATACCAAAAGGTACAAAGGAAATTGGTAAGAGTAATAAGGACATAGAGGTGATAGTCAAGAAAGAAAAGCAGGTCAGTCAGGATTAGTACAAGGGTTATGAACCTGTCCCTCCAGCATGTTCTGTTTACTGTGGTAATGAGGTTTAGGTCCCTGGAGCGTGTGGCATGGAGGGATTGGGAATTCTTTAGGTGTAGCATATCTAACAGCTCTGGGTCAGACGTGGCTTTGTAGGTAAAGCAGAGATCACCTCTAAGTAGGCGATATGAGACAGAGTACAGCTGGAATATTTTTACTCTGTCCGTATAGGGCATGTGTCTAAGGCCTAAGATCCACTTAGTGAGGTACTTCTGTGGCCTTTCCAGTTGTAGGTGTCTAGTGAGGTAAATACCAAATGGGGCACTGTATTGTATAATAGGTCTAATGAGGGACAAGTAGAGAGGGATTATGAACTCTTTCTTCCTGGATGAGAAACCTTTTGTAATGAGATGTGCCACATAGAAAGACTTTCTGACTACAGTGGCAATGTGGTTATCAAAGGAGGGGTTGCTGTCAACCTGTGTCCCCAGGTCTCTTATCACACCTTTGGTATTTAGTGGACTACAGTCTATGTGGTAGTTCATGGGCACCGAATTTCTCCCAAAGGGAATAACAATGCACTTTTTGGCATTGAGCTTAAGGCCATGATTCTGACACCAGTCATTGGTCTCAGTGAAGCCCTTTTGTAGAATGTCCACATCAGTTGGAGAATCAATAATGGCTCCCAGTTTACAATCATCTGTGAACTTGGTCAGCCAGAGTCCCTTTGTGTTGGCTTGAACTTCCGATAAGTAGATGCCAAACAGGAGAGGACCCAGGACTGATCCATGTGGGACACCACTTGTAACTGGTCGGTAGTCAGATTTGGAGTCCGCTACTTTCACATTGTGGGTTCTAGCAGAGACAGTTGGCAACTATTCTTATGACATAGGGATTTATGTGTAGTTTAGTAAGTCTATCTACGATTCCTGAGTGAGGGATGGTGTTGAAGGCCTTGGCAAGCTCTAGGCAGGCTGTGTGAACTGCTTTGCCCTCATCCACAGCTCTGGTGATAGACTCGAAGAAATCTATCAGGTTGAGCAGGCATGATCTACCTTTCACAATCCCAAACTGCGTGGGGTCCAGAGTTTGGAGATTCCCTATGTCCCTATTTATAAGGTCCACATCAGGCTAATGGGGCGGCAGTCCCCAGGGTCTGTAGTCGCTCCCTCCTTGTGGAGTGGGATGACTGTAGCAGTGTGCCATTCAGTAGGAACAAAGCCTGTAATGAGGCTGTGACTGAACAGGGTACTCAGGTGTGGTGCCAGTTCACTTTGTAATTCATGTAGAACACAGCCAGGGATATTATCTGGTCCCATGGAAGCTGTATTCTAGGCTTTGGACTGTGTGTTTTTTTATCTGTGTAGCCGTGACAATAGGGACTTGGCATTCCTCAGGTACTGTGATAGGCCCTTTAGGGGGGTGAAAGTTTGCACTGAACCTGCCGGCCAAAATCTTGGCAATATCTGTTGGTTCTGTATATGTACTGCCATTGTGCTGTAACTCGAAGCAGATCTGAGTATTGCCATGTAGATTCTTGACAAAATAAGAAGTTATGTACTCACCATAACGTTCCATCTGAGTAGGTGACTTCATTTGTCTGCAACCTGTGGGTCTTCGATCCGATATCGGATCCGAGCCGGCAATTATTTATACAGCTATGGATCCGAGCTCCTAGCTCCTGCCCTCACCCATAATGCCTTGCCAACCCCAAATGACCTCAGATCAAGTTTGCCCTCCTATATACCTGAAAAGGTATCCCAAAAAGAAAAAGGCAGGAATAATACTATCATCTAACTCTTCTGAAGGCCAGGGGGAAGGAGGGGGGGATGGTTGCAGACAAATGAAGTCACCAACTCAGATGGAACGTTATGGTGAGTACAATACTTCTTAATCTGAAGTAGGGACTTAATTTGTCAGCAACCTGTGGGACAGAGTCCCCAGCTACCTGAATCTTGGGCGGCCATCATGGAAGGATGTTCCGGAGCACTGCGGAGCCAAAGGATGCTCTACCTCTGGAGGTGACGTCCAGCTTGTAGTGGTGAATAAAGGTATGAGATGAGGCCCAAGTGGCTGCCGAGCAAATATCATCCAAAGGGACTCTAGATCTGAATGCAGTAGAAGTAGATATGGAGCGAGTGGAGTGAGCACGGACCCTTTGAGGTGCAGGCCTCCCAGAAGCCTCATAAGCTAGACGGATACATTGGGAAATCCAGTGTGATAAGGTGACCTTCGAAACGGCTTTACCTAAATTGAATTTAGAAAAGGAAACGAACAGCTGATCAGATTGTCTGTGACCAGCAGTCCTATGAATATAGAAACGCAGCTGCCTGTGCACATCTAACGAGTGCAGCTTGTATTCTCCTTTATTTTGGTAATTAGGGAAGAAAACAGGAAGATTGATGGACTGATTGATATTGGTTTCTGAGGCCACCTTAGATAGGAAAGATGGATTGGTCCTGAGGTACACTCTATCCTGAGGAAAAACCAAATAAGGGGGGTTTTACGGAAAGAGCTTGAAGTTGTGAAACTCTTTTCGCAGAGGTGATGGCTACCAGAAACAGTTTTCCAAGACAGGTATTTAAGATCAGCAGAGGCAGCTGGTTCAAAGGGGGAAGCAGTCAAGGCCTGAAGAACTAGCGATAGATCCCAAGGGGGTATGGCTTCTCTGATCGGGGGCCAAAGCAAAATGGTACCCTTGAGGAAGGTTTTTACATAGTTTAGCTGACATCAAGGGACCAGTTTCGTGTCCTACATGGTAATGGGAGATGGCTGCCAATTGTACCTTGACTGTCGAACAGCTAGCCCCTTGCTGAAAAAGCCCTGTAAGGAAGTCCAAAAATAGAAGTTATGTTCTTACCATAACGTTCCATGTTAGTTGTCTTCTCGCCTTCTTCTTGCTGGATGGGTTCGGAGCCGACCTCGGCTCCGACTCGGCCACTGTAAAAGCTCGAGAGTTGGTTCCACCGGCTCGAGGCTCCCCTTATATCCCACAATGCTAGGCGAGAGTTACCTCAGATCTCGTTTGTAAGCTAACCCCAGCTTATAATAGTAACAGAATAACTCTAAACAGAGTCCACCTCTAACAACAGGAAGAAAGAAGGGTGACCTACGTCCTGAACCAGGAATATGCATAACAGCATATGCCTAAGAAAGAGGTGGTAGAAAGAGAGGTCACAATCACAACTCCTCTAGGTCTGTCCAGGCCAGGGGGAAGGAGGGTGGGACGCAAGAAGAAGGCGAGAAGAAGACAACTAACATGGAACGTTATGGTAAGAACATAACTTCTATATGTTAAGTTGTCTATCTCGCCTTCATTCTTGCTGGATGGGACCGCGTCCCTAGCACCTTGTCCCGGGTGGCCTAACGGAACAGACTCCTGAGAACAGTGGAACCAAAGTTAGCTCTATGCCAAGAAGCTAAGTCCAACTTATAGTGAGAAATGAAAGTGTGAGGAGTAGCCCAAGTAGCCGCTGCACAAATGGTGTCAATAGGCAGTCTGTCTTGGAAGGCTAAGGAAGTAGCCAAGGCTCTGGTGGAATGGGCCTTAGGTTTATTAGGCAGTTTTTGGTGTCTAATTTCATATACAAGGGAAATCAAAGATGTTAGCCATCTGGATAATGATACCTTTGAAACTGAAAGTCCCTTTCTGCTTTCCGCATAGGAGACAAACAGCTGATCAGATTTTCTGAATTGTTTCGTTCTATCCAAGTAGTACCTCAATTGACGATGAACATCCAGGCAGTGTAATTTTTGTTCAGACCTATTGGAATATTCTGGAAAAAACAGGGAGGTCAATGCTTTGATTTAGATTTGACGTCGAGACCACCTTAGGCAAAAAGGACGGGTTAGTTCGTAAGGATACTCTGTCCTTATGAAACAATAGATAAGGAGGTCGACAGCTGAGTGCTTGAAGCTCTGAAACTCTTCTAGCTGAAGTAATAGCTACCAGAAAAGAGTCTTCCATGATAGCAATTTTAAAGAACAGGAGACTGCAGGTTCGAAGGGGAAGAATCAAAGAAGCAAGAACTAAATTTAGGTCCCAAGGAGAAGGAGGATTTCTTATAGGAGGTCTGAGAAGAAAAACTCCTTTCAAAAAGGCTTTGCAAAGCTTGTGGGACATTAAGGCAGAATCAGAAATACCCACATGAAAATTAGAAATAGCTGCCAATTGAACTTTAAGAGTAGAGGAAGATGAACCTGCATGGAAGAGTTCAGCTAGAAAATCAAGGACTAATTGGATGGAAGCAGTGAAAGGATCTATGTCCTTTTCTTGAGCCCAATATGTGAAGCGTTTCCACTTGCTCAAATAAATCTTCCGAGTGGAAGATTTATGGGAAGCTATCAAAATATCTCGAACAGAGTGAGATAATTGAGGAAGCCTGGCTAAGGTTGGAACTGGAGGAACCAAGCAGTGAGGTTCAGAGACGGGAGGGAGCGATGTAACTGACCCGACTGATGGATCAACAGATCTGGAACTGGGTCCAGATGCCACGGTCGCTCCAATAGAAATTGATGTAGAAAGGGGAACCACACCTGTCGAGGCCAGTAAGGAGCAATGAGGATCAATGAGGCCTTCTGAACGATAGCTTTCTGTATCACTTGAGAGATTAGTGGGAAAGGAGGAAATGCATACAGAAGTCCCCGGGCCAAACTTGGACTAGAGCGTCTCTGCTGGGTTGGCCTGGTAAAGGGAATAGAGTGAAAAATTCTCTGCACTTGCTGTTTTGGGGAGTAGCAAAAAGATCGCAGCAAGGCTGACCCCACTTGAGGAAAATTTCTCTCACAACAGAGTCTTTCAGAGACCACTCGTGAGGCATGAGAATAGCTCTGCTCAACTTGTCCGCAATTTGATTGGACTTCCCGGGGATGTGCATTGCTATCAGAAATCGCTGAGAAGAAATCGCCCATTGCCACAGTCTGAGTGCTTCTCGACACAGGGGGTATGACCTGGTTCCGCCTTGTTTGTTGATGTACCACACTACAGACATATTGTCTGTCTGGATTGCAATCGTTCCCAAGGGAAGAGAGTCTTGAAGGGCTTGCAACGCTAAAAGCACTGTTCTCATCTCTAGAACATTTATGTGCAAGTGGCATTCGTTTGGTTGCCATGTGCCCTGGACCGTCCTGCCCTGATAATGCCCCCCCCACCCGATCAGGGAGGCATCCGTTGTCAGAGTAGCAACCGGAGGGGGTGGAACAAAGGGTCTTCCCAACAAGAGCTGAGGGGAAGACATCCACCACATGAGATGATTTTTGCACGCTTGCGTGATCATAATGGTGTGAGACATTGGAAGTTCCTGGTATGACCATTGAGTAAAGAGCATCCATTGAAGGATCCGCATGTGGAATCTGGCTAATGGAAGCAGAGGTATGGCAGCCGCCATAATTCCCAACACTTTCAGAACTAACCTGGCTTTGATTCTGTTGTTGTTGAAAAGGAGTGAGACCAGTTTGTGAATGTCTGTTATTCTCTGATGTGTTAGTCTCGCAGACATGTCTACTGTGTCTAGATTTGCGCCTATGAAAGTAATAGCACGACAAGGCGACAAAACAGACTTTTTGCAATTTATTGAAATGCCTAGCTTTTGACAAATGCGAAAAGTGTAATCCCTGGCCATCAGAAGGAGATGCTTGGTGGGAGCTGTGAGGAGCCAGTCGTCCAAATATGGAAACACCTGGAATCCTTGTCGTCTCAGGTGAGACGCTACCACTGCCATGCATTTGGTAAACACCCGGGGGGGGCAGTGGTGAGACCAAAGGGCAGGGCCCTGAACTGAAAATGACTGGTTCCCAGCCTGAAGCGGAGGAATCTTCTGGAGCGTCTGTTCATTTTTATGTGATAGTACGCATCCTGAAGGTCTATAGAGCACATCCAGTTTCCTTTGCCCAAGAGGGGAAGAATGGATTGCAGCGTGACCATCCGAAATCTTGTTTTCTTGACTGATCTGTTCAAGATACTGAGATCCAAAATTGGTCTCCAGTCCCTGTTTTCTTTGGAACTAAAAGAACCTTGAGTAGATTCCGGATCCTTGCTGGTCTGCTGGAACTGGCTGAATTGCTCTTTTGCAAGCAGTTTTGAAATTTCCAAAACCGCTAGATCCCTTTGAGCGGGTGGAACATCTGGAAGGGATTTTTTGATTGGTTTGGAATGCGAAGAAAGGGGATAGAATAGCCTTCGAAATGACGGACTGTACCCATTTGTCTTGAGTCAGGGATAGCCAGGCTTCTGGGTACAGTGACAATCTTCCCGACTGCCTCCGAAGGTGGGCAGTCGGGCAACACCTCAGGGATGCTGAAAGGGCTTGTCAGAGAAGGCTTCGATTGCCCTGGTTCTGCGGACCCCCTGCCCCTAGGGCGGCGTCTACCATTGTTATTCCCGCCTCTGCCTCTGGCGGGAACGACTCTGTGCGCCAGGCGAAGTCCCTTGAGATTGTTTACGGAACCACATCTTTCCACCTTTCTGGCCTTTGGGGTAAGGCCTAGAAGGAGTAGAAAACGGACTCCGGCGGCAGAAAGGGTCTTGCCATCAGTTTCGCACCTAGTCAAGGTTTCTTTCACTTGAGGACCAAAGAGAGATGATCCATCAAACGGGAGTTAGTGAAAGACGCCTTGAAGGGGTCCAAAATTGCATAGCCGCATCCAGGCATGCCTACGTAAGGCTACACCTGTCCCTGCGGCTCTACTCGCTCCATCAGCCGCGTAAGAAAGAAGGCATGGAGGAGTTGGTTATGGAGTTAAGGGTAGCCAGCTGCGTGTTCATCTTATCTTGAAAACCCGCAGCTGTAGGGTCCTTTAACATTTCACTCGCTTCCTTGATCAAGTCCCTTTGAAGACGAGTAAAATGGCATAGGTAGTTCAGCGAACGCATGGTAAATGTCGCTGACGAGAACATCCGCTTCCCGTACCTGTCCATGGACCTAGATTCCTTGTTAGGTGGATGGACAGGTACTGAAGGATCAGCTAGCTCCTTCTTAGTGGCAGCAGCTACCACCATAGCATCCACAGAAACTCCTTTTGTTAAGAATTGTTTGTCTGCTGGTGCCGTTATGAACTTGGAGGGTCTCCTGGGAGTGGGGTCCACTGAATCAGGAGCCGTCCATGCCTTCTTAGCAACCACCTGCATGAGGGGGTCAAGGGGGACACCCAGGAGGTGGAAGGGCGAGAGCCAAACGCCTCAAGATACACAGATTCATCCTCCAAAGGGTTGAGGGCTGGCCAATTTCCCTCTGTTTCAGGATCTCTAGAATGTCTGCAAATGAGACATCTTCGGAAGGGGAACGGGGGGAACCCTCAGAATCATCTAAATCTGTGTCCGCCGTGATGGACTCAGGTGAGTCAATGTGTTTCCTCTTACACTTCCTCTTCCGAGGGGCTCTTCTGCCAAATCAGGAGAGGCCTCGAAGAGGATGAAATCCCACATGGGGTTCCTGAGGAGCTGGCTCTCTGCGGTCCGGGATGAGGGAGTGAGTCGACTTGACCTGAGGCACCGTGAGGGAGGGGACGGAGCCGACTGTGGAGTAGAGCCAGGCTCTAACACACTCCGCATGACCTCGAATGCACCCCTGTCAGGCAAAGCCAGAGGTCCCCGCTCCGAGAAGCTAAGAACCCCCCTCGACACCGACAGTGATGGCTCGAGGCCGATGTCGGAGCCGAACTTACCAGCGCCAAGCACCGAGAGGGGGGTCGGACAAGGGTCCGATGCCACTCACCCCCTCGGAGCCGACGAGGGAAGTCCGGCGCCGAGATTCTTCCAATGAAGAAATCGGAGCCGACGAAGCGGAGCGAAGACAATTGTATCGGCTCCGACGCTATCACAGTCTCGGTTCCGACGACCCGGCTCCGAGCTCAAGAGAGTCGAAGGAGGAATATATTGATGGACCGGGGCAGGCATCGACTGATGAGTCGGGCTCTGAAGCATCTGGGCCAGTGCCTCGGACTTAAGAAGTCGACTCACTACCCTCTGAAGGTCATGATCCGACAGCCTCGATGACCTAGAGGAGTGAGATCTTTGGCTCCGTTCAGACAGCAGGGGAGATCCTGGAGCCGAATGAACGGAGCCAAGGGATGGTGACCTGGACCTCTTCCTAGTTGTCGGCTCCGAAGGTCTGGTCGGAGCCGACACGGGAATTTCTAATACCTCGGCTCCAGCCGGAGCCGAGGGAACCACAGAAACTGTGGACTGAGACTCATCGGCTCCAGCCGGAGCCGATGTAGGTAAAGGTTTAGAAACCTTAGGTCTCGGCTCAGTTGTCGGAGCCGAAGACCTAGATGCCTTAGAGGGCTTCCCTGTAGATACAGAAAGGGAATCCTCTGGCTTGAGTAAGCCCCTTAAAATTAATTTATTTTTTCTTTCCTGCAGGACCCTGGGGCTGAAGCCATGGCACACAGCACAGGAGTCCTGCAGGTGCAAAGGTCCCAGACAGTAGACACAAGAAGTGTGAGCGTCTGTCAGAGGCATTTTCTGACAGCACGCATCACACTTCTTGAATCCGGAGACCTTTGCTTCCTTAGACATCTCTAAAGGTGTAATCACACACACACACAAACACACTAATTACACCCTGTCAAGTTTAAATTACAATAAACCACTAAGTAGGTTTTTAAAATAAGAAATAACACACACACTCCACTAGGGAAAGAGAAAAGGCCAGTAAGCCCAAGGGAAGAACTTAAAGTTCTTGAGGGAAAAACGGAATTTTTAGAAGGGATAAAAATTTCTCTAAACTAAGGGAAATAAGTAAAAATATTAAAATTAAAGGGGTTTTAATAGACTAACTTACACAAGAAAAGTCACTTACCAACAACCGGTAGAAAACCAACACCTCGATAGCTGTAGCGGCAAACGAGATCTGAGGTAACTCTCGCCTAGCATTGTGGGATATAAGGGGAGCCTCGAGCCGGTGGAACCAACTCTCGAGCTTTTACAGTGGCCGAGTCGGAGCCGAGGTCGGCTCCGAACCCATCCAGCAAGAATGAAGGCGAGATAGACAACTTAACATCTGACGTTAGCGGAGCAGTGAAGGGGTCCACATTATGATGCTCCGTCCAGACGGAAAAGCGCTTCCATTTACTGCGGTAAACCTTCCTGGTGGAAGGTTTATGCGCTGCCACCAAGATGGCTTTGACTGGAGAGGAGATACCGGGAGTCCTAATTAAGAGTGGAACTGGAGCAGCCAAGCTGTCAGCTTCAGGTTGTCCAGATTCGGGGTCGGTAAGCCTGATGGATGGGAGATCAGATCCGGGTTGGGATCCAGAATCCAGGGAGGATTCACCAAGTGAGACCACAGGTAAGGGAACCAAGTTTGTCGAGGCCAGAATGGGGCAATGAGGATCATCCTGCTCCCCAACCGAGAGGCTTTCTGTAACATCTTTAGCATCAGGGGTAGAGGAGGATAGGCATAAAGTAGACCGGGCGGCCAAGCATGCACTAGAGCGTCTCTCGGGGCCTCCCCTGGTGGGGGAATCAGGGCAAAGAAGTTGTCGCATTTCGTATTTGAGGGAGAGGCAAAAAGATCGCAGCAGGGTTGCCCCCATTTTGCAAAAATCTGCTTCACTACACGGGAGTTGAGAGACCATTCGTAAGGGGAAAGAATAGTGCGGCTGAGTTTGTCCGCCAGAATGATGGACCGTCCTGGAATGTGCGTTGCGATTAGAAAGCGGTTGGTGGAGATCGCCCATTCCCACACTCTCATGGCCTCTCGGCAAAGAGGATAAGACCTGGTTCCCCCCTGTTTGTTGATATACCAGACAACTGACATGTTGTCCGTCTGTATCACAATAGTTCAGACGGGAAGAAGGTTGTAAAGTGTTTGCAATGCTAACAGCACCGTCCTCATCTCCAGAACATTGATATCCAGGGAGGTCTCTGAGTTGTTCCATGTGCCTTGGACTGTTCTGCCTGAGCAATGCCCCCCCACCCGAGGCGAGAAGCGTCCGTGGTCACTGTGACTAGGGGAGGTGGAGCGTAGAAGGGACGACCTGTATGGAGGTCTGGGGAATGCAGCCACCATAACAGGGCCCTCCTGCAAGCTTTGCTGATAGAGACAGGGTGATAGAGAGGGAGAAGCTGGAAGGACCACTGTACTTGAAGAGTCCACTGTAATACACTCATGTTTACGCGAGCGCACGGGAGGAGAGTAATTGCCGCTGCCATAGAGCCCAGTGCCCTCAGGACCAATTCCGCAGGTGGAGCTTCTGATTGGAGGATGGCCCGCACATGAAGACTGAGGTTCTGTAGTCGTTCCGAAGTGAGGTAGGCTCGTAGACTTCTCGTATCTAACCTGGCCCCTATGAAGTCTATCACTTGTGTTGGAGCAAGGAAGGACTTGTCCATATTGAACGTGATGCCTAACTGGGGGGCTAGGCGAAGAAAAAAATCTCTGGCTGGGCAGAGTAGATGCCTTGTCGGGGCGGTCAGGAGCCAGTCGTCCAGGTACGAGAAGACCTGCATTCCCTGGAGTCTCAGGTGGCCCGCTATCACTGCCAAAACTTTGGTGAACACCCTGGGGGCTGTGGTGAGGCCAAAGGGAAGGACCCTGAACTGATAGTGGCTGGCTCCCAGCCGGAAGCGGAGAAACCTCCTGGATCGTCTGTCCATTAAGATGTGGTAGTACGCATCCTTAAGGTCTATAGAGCACATCCAGTCGTTCTCCCGTAACAGGGGGAGAATGGATTGAAGAGTGACCATTCGGAATTTCTCCTTGGTTACCGCCAGGTTCAAAAGGTAGAGGTCTAGGATTGGTCTCAGGTCCCACGTCTTTTTTGGCACCAGAAAGAACCTGGAGTAAAACCCTAATCCGAGCTGGTCTGGGGGGACGGGTTGGATGGCCCTTTATTCTAGCAGCTGCCGGATTTCCGTGGCTGCAGCCTCCCTCTGATCGGGTGGTACATCGGGGAGGTTCTTGAGTCTGGGGACATGAAGCATAGGGATTTTGTAACCTCTGGATATAATCTGAAGCACCCAGCGGTCTGACGTAATGGACTCCCATGCCGCCAGGTGCCTCGAGAAACGCCCCCCCGACTGCCTCCAGAGTGGAGCAGTCGGGCAACCCTTCAGGGCTGCTGCGTGGGCCGATCAGAGAAGGATTCTCTGGACCCAAAATTTCTCGGTGCCCCTCTGCCTCTAGGGCGGCATCCTCCCTGTCCTCCTCTGCCACGGAAGGACTGGTTGTCCGGAGCAGGTTGGAAAGGCTGCGATTTTCTGAACCACTTCTTCTTCTGTCCCTTTTGGTTCTTGGAAAAGGACCTCTGGGGAGCAGAGAAGCAGACTCCGACGGCAGACAGCGTCTTCCTGTCCTTCTCGCTCTGGACAAGTGTCTCGCGAACGTTTTTGCCAAACAAGGCAGAACCATCAAAGGGGGCATTCGCAAAGGACGCCTTAAAGGGCTCCGCGAAGTCACAATGTCGGAGCCAGGCCTGGCACCTCATCACTAGGCCCGCTCCGCTAGCTCTAGCGGCTCCCTCAGTTGCGTGAGACAGAGAGGTATTGGAAACAGATCTCAGAGTGGCCATACGAGTGGAGTACAATTGCTTGTCCTCTGCCGACATGGACTCTGGGGGGGGGGGGGAAGCAGCGTATTCTTTAATAAGATCGCACTGCATCCTAATGACATGTGCCATGTAGTTCAGAGACCTTATCGAGAAGGTCGCTGAACTGAATACCCGCTTCCCAAGGCGATCCATCAATTGAGACTCCTTGCTCGGAGGATGGACCGAGGGGCTCTTCTGAGCTAGTTCCCTCTTAGTGGCTGCCGCCATCAACATGGCATCTACAGGGGGACCCTTGCTCCAGTGGAGACGGTCTGCGGGGGGGGGGGCTCAAGATCCTGTCTGGGCGCTTGGGAATAGGCCCCACAGTGTCCGGCTCCTTCCACGCCCTGGTGTTCACAAGGTCCACCAGGGGGGTCGGCCGGAGGGGACACCCAAGAGGTAGACGGGCCTGCTTCGAATACCTCCAGGAACACGCACTCGTCGGAGGAAGCCTTGGGGGCAGACCACCCCCCCTGAGCCTAAGCATTTCCATGATGTCTCCAAAGGAGACATCCTCAGGGAGTGATCTTGGGGAGCCTTCCCCTTCATCCAAGTCCGTGTCCTCTGTTAAGGACTCGGGGGAGTCCACGTGCCTCCTCTTACACTTATGCTTGCGAGGCACTTCCTCGGGGGGGCTGTCCGAGGAGGTCTCGCCAGCAATGTCCTGTTCCAAAGGAACAACCTGGGACATTGAAGCAGGCTGTCCCTGTGGCCGGGTGATGGAAGCCTGGCCCAGCAGAGAGGGAGTGCAGGGCAGAGCCGAGACAAGGGCCGGGGGTCTGGATGCCCTCGACAGAGCCCTCTCCACTACATCGAAGTCCGAGGGGGAGCCGCTCTCCCTGGGCTCCAAGAGCCGACTCCCAATTGGATCCGATGAAGGTATCGGAACCGGCGCCGAGACCGTCGGATCCGAGGGACCAGTGTGCTCCGACCTGGACGGAGCCGAAGGCACACTGAATCCCTCGGATCCGAAGTTCGGGCCACGGCTCCGAGAGGTCGGATCCGACGATGGAACCGACAGACTCGAGGGCAGGGTCGGATCTGAAGTACCCAGTACTGTCGGCACTGACCCACCCCCCGGCTTCAACGCTGCCCGGCTCCAAGCGCTCCGAACCCGTGAAGCGGGTCGGAGAAGGAGCTTTCGGAGCAAAAAAGGGTGTCGAGCTCCCCCCTGAAGGGGGGGGGGGGAGGCAGGAGCACTCCCATCTGCAGCTGGGCCTGGATGAACCTTCTCATCATCCGGTCCAAGTCTGCGTCAGACAGGCTTGTAGGTGGATCTCGATGAGGCCACCGAGGCAGCCCTGGAGTGCCGCCTCGATGACCACGACGGAGATCGGGTCTCCTCCTCCTCCGGTCCAGAGGAGAAGCAAGGTGATCGGAGCCGAGGAGGAGGAGACCTCCGCTCTTTCAGTGCCCTGGGGTTGAACCCTGCACAAATCGTGCATCCTGAGGACAGGTGTTCAACCCCAAGGCACCGAACACACCGAGTGTGGCCATCCGCCGGTGAAAGCTTATGGCCACACTCGGTGCACTTAGAAAAAATGGGCTTTGGGGCCTCTGACATTTCTGAAGGAAAGGACTACACAAGCACACCAGGCCCCAAAACACACAAAAAACACACACACACTACGACCAGCGAGGGGAGGAAATACACTAAAAAAGGAATAAAATTAACCTAAAGGGATCCTAAACACATACACGAGTTGAAAAGGAAAGATTTTTTTGTTTTTAAACAAGTTTTTGAGAACTTATCTGAAAGTCGCCAGGAACTCTGCAATCCAGCTGTCTCTTCTAAAAGCAGCAAACTAGATCTGAGGTCAATTGGGGTTGGCAAGGGATTATGGGTGAGGAGCTAGAAGCTCAGATCCATAGCTGTATAAATAATTGCCGGCTCGGATCCAAGACCCACAGGTTGCTGACAAATGAAGTCCCTACCTTCACATCTATAGAATGCCTTGTGGTTGTCTTTAGAATCTGCAGCAATTTAGTTTTCGTAGCTAGCTTTAGAAGATTTGATAAGGGATCTCAGTTTTTGCTAAAGCTAACAAGGGAGTTTTTCCAGTCTTGGGACTTCAGCCTTTTCTGCAACAGTTTTTTTCCTTCTGTTGTAGAGTTTGTTTATGGTAGGGGACCTCCAGATTGGCTTTCTTTTTTTGGAGGACAGCGTACTGATTCTGTTTGATACGGCCTGTTCCATGCACTTGTGTATGTGCTCATACAGTGCAATGGTGTGTGATTGAACAGTCATGCACCTATTTTCCATTTGCATGGGCGTCGTGAAGTTAGCCACCTCAGTTTTTAGAAGCCCAAAATTGGCTTTGGAGAAGTTTTTTTGGTGGTTTCCTTTGGGGGGGGTTGAGGGTGGGATGTGGATATCCATGATGATTAGCATGTGGTCAGATCTGACCAGGGAGGAGTTGATTACTGGTGTACAGCAGCGGTCGCCCATGTTAGTAATGACCAGGTCATGGATGTTTTTACCCCGGTGGGGGTGAGAATGAGTTGGTCCAGGGTGTTGTAATTAATGAATTTCAGAAAACATTGAGCAAGTGTGTTGGTACATGAGCAATTTTCCCAGTTAATGGAGTGGTAGTTAAAAGTCCCCAAGTAAAAGGGTATTAGGTTACACCCTAATATTTTCCAGGTTGTTTAGGAATGTGGAGTGGGAGTCTTGGGACATGTGGGGGATCTATAGCAGGCTACAGCCTGGACTGCAGTTTCACCTACTGTTAATTGTACCTGGAGTATCTCTGATGCGTTATGTTGGGCTACTAGTCTGGAGGTGTGCATATCCTTTATGAATTTGGAGACACCACCGCCTTCAGTGCTTCGGTCCAGGATTAGGGGCCAAAAGGTGTGGTATGAATTACAGCCTGGTAGTGCTGGGGTGCTCTCTGGAGTCTTGAACCAGGTCTCATCAGTCACTGCACAGATGTTGATGTTCTCCATTTTAAGTAGTGCTTCGAGCAAGTGCATTTTGAGATTTAGACTTCTAGTGTTGAGTAGTATAACTTTCAGATTTCATTTGCTTGTAGCCGTTACACTGGTAATTTTGTCTTCAGGACATTGCCTAAAAAAGGCACTATAGGGGTGACAAAAGCCTTGGTCAGTATCCAGAATCCCAGGGGTGACAGGTGCAGGCCATCTCTGGCAAAGCATCAAGGTCTGTTGATCATGTCATCCCAGACAGACAGAGACCAACTGTTGAAGTCAATAATTTTCTGCTTGTACTGTGATATCAGTCTGGGTGATGGTGGGATGCTACTCCGAGCTAAGGTCATACCTGCCTGGGCCACAAAATCCAAGAGATCCTCTATGTCTTTTTTCATGTAGTCCAGGGAGGTATGTCTCAGGTCGCTCGCACCAACATGGACAATGACGGAGTCATATTTGTACCTGTTGTGGAGTGACCTAAGTGCGTGCGTTACGTGGTGGATCCTGGCACCAGACAGGCAGCTGACTAACTTTTTCCTTATTCAACCTGGTGAGTGAGACATCGGTGTGCCTTACTATTGAATCACCTATGACTAGTGCATTGGGTACACTGTTTGCCTTAGGGGCTTTGGATGAGTGGCACCCTGTTTCTGTGAGCTAGGGGTCTCATGTTTTGTGCTGGGATGTGATGGTTGTTTGCCTTTCTGCCTCTGAGGTCTCTGTTGCTTGGGCAGATTTTTAGAGAGCCTCTGTGAAGGTAGGTGTGTGTTGTGTTACTATGTGAGGGGTGGGGTGGTGCATGTTATGGAGGGCTATGTGTTGAATGTGGTGTGGTGCAGGTGTTAACCTTCTCCTCTTGAATGGCTAATCCAGTCTTGGCTGGAGATTGCTTGGCTTCCAGTTTGGCTATATATGTGCATCTCTCACAAGTCATAGTGTTGGGAGGTAAGAGGAGAGGGTTGTCTGTGTACATGAGGCAGTTGCTACATTGCCTCAGGATGCTTAAATTCACCAGGTTGACAGGAGAAAGCACAGGGAACTGACCTTTAGACATGCCTAGATAGGTGCTCATTATATTAAGTACTGAAGCTGTTTTCTAACTTTCCTTTATGGAGAGTTTAGTGTAGGTAGCAGTATATATGCTACAGTAAATGCTACAAGAAGTTCTTAGCAAGTGCTGGACTTAAATAGTCTAGTTTGAGTGCAAAAAGATGGAAACTAGCAAGATCTAAGGAAAATTTTGAAGAGTAGACTTTCTGGCACCGGTAATATTTTACCCTAGCTTAGCAGCGTTGCGTGTCGCACAAACACAGTTTTTTAAGGCAGAAAGTTAAAAGAGATAGAAAGTGGCCCCAAACGGCCAATAAGGTACAGTTTCAGAGCTGGAAACCACTCCTCTAGTGATAGACAGGCTGGTCAGTGCTTACCACTCCCACTGATAAGCAGAGAGACTTCCGTCTACCACAGCAAGGTCTGGACAACTCAGAAACTCAAAATACAGTCCTGAAATCAGCAAATCTAAAATCCGGGCTATTCTAGCAAGAGAAAATGGCAGGAAACGAGCAAACAGACTTGTTTGGGGTTTTTTTTTGAAACAGTCAGAATACAGTTAAAATGACAGTAAATTCACTTTTAAAACACAGAAAAGGCTAGCGCACTTGTGTGTAGCCTAGAAAGAATAGTTGTGTAAAATCTTATCATAACCATAGATGTCCTTCTCTTCCATACTGCAGTACTCACTTAGTGTGGGATTTTCCACCTCAGGCGATCTGACGTCGGCTCCTATACAAAAGCTTTTGCCTGGCTGCTGTAGGTGGGTGGGATGTCACATGTAGGGCCATAAACCAGGGACCATAAATGTGATGTCGGCACGCATAGACCTCAGAACCTGACGCCTAGAGAAGTGGCCCGTCAGGAGAACAAGATGCCAACAAAAGTAGCAAATGCCACTGTAAGGCTGGACAGATAAGCCTTAACGGGTGGAAGCAGTGGCCAGAGGCCAGACCCTGTAGTAAGAGAAGAATAGGGGGTATGGAGGGTGGGAAGGAATACTGCAACATGGAAGAGAAGGACATCTATAGTCATGGTAAGATTTTACACAACTATTCTATGTCCTTCTATTCCAATGTTGCAGTATTCATTTGGTGTGGGAAAGTACCACAGCTTAGGAGGAGAAATGGGAGGAGGTAGAGGTAGAGAATTCCAGGAATCCTTGCAGGATTGCTCTTGCAAAGCTTGCCCTGGAGTCTAGTTTGTAGTGTTTGGTGAAGGTGTGAACTGTAGACCAGATAGCTGCTTCCAGGATCTAAGCTGTGTCCAGGCCTTTGAGAAAGGCACTGGGAGGTAGCTATGGCCCTGGTGGAGTGAGCTCTTACACCATGAGGTAAGACCTTGCCATGATGTGAATAACAAAAAATAATAGATTTCCTAATCCAACAGGAATTGGACACGGCCTTGCCCAGAGCCCTGGGGTGAAAAAAGATAAAGAGTTGGTCAGACTTCCTGAAGGACTTAGTCTTGTCTAAGAAGAATCACAACTGCCTGTGTACGTCCAGGGAATGAAGGATTATCTCTGCATTGTTGGTTGGGGTTGGGAAGAAAGTATAAGTGGATGGACTGGTTTAGAGACAGTTCATTTACTACTTTGGGCATAAAGGAAGGCTTTGTGCGTAGGGTAACTCAGTCATTATGGAAGGTGGTGTAAGGAGGGCAGGCCATGAGGGCCTGTAGTTGTGACACTCTTCTAGCGGAAGAAATGGCCACTAAAAGAATGGTTTTCCAAGTGCACATTTGTAAGGAGGCCGAACTAGCTGGCTCAAAAGGGGGTAAAGTGAGTTTTTCTAACATGAAGTTGAGGTCCCAGGGAGGAGGGATGGGTTTTCTTGGCTTCTTGGTGGTTTAATATGAAGGACCCTCTCAGGAAGGGTTTAACGTTCAGACTGGAAAGCAGGGGTGGCTGTAAGGGTAGGCAGGCTGAAATAGCTGAAAGGTGGACTTTCACAGAGGAGTATGTTAGTCCAGCCTTAATGAGATCAGAAACATAGCTAAGTACTAGGGAGGGGTCTGCCTGCACTGGGTCCCCTGTCCTTAAGAAGGCACCATTTTGAGAATCTCTCCCATTCTAGTAGTTGGTTTCCAGGCATCCCTCAGGATTGAGAGCACGTCCTCAGAGTAGAGTTGTCTGCAAGGGATTAGAATGATCACACAAAGTGTTAGGTTGAGCATTTGCAGCTAAGGGTGAATAAGAGATCCCTTTGGCTGAGATAGTATGTCCACCTTCTGGAGTAACTAGTGGTGACTGCCCTTGACTAAAGAGTGAAGAAGGGGGAACCAGTGTTGCACTGGCCAGTAGGGAGTCACCAGCAAGATTTTGGCTGGTCCTTCTTAATTTTCAGAAGGACCTTTTGCATCAGTGGGAAGGGGGGGATGCATAAAGGAACGTCCCCTTCCAAGGAAAGTTGAAGGCATACACTCTACAGGTTGATGTAGTGTGACCCCTGCTGCAGAATTTGCTTAGTTGTCTGTTCTGGGGGGAGGCAAACAGATCCACTGGAGGTGTGTCCCACCAGTGAACTATGTCTAGACAGGTTTCCCTGTTTAGCATCCATTCGTGAAGGTGAGAGGATGTTCTGCTGAGCAAGTCTGCTTGTTTGTTTTCCCGAGAGGGGATGTAAGATGCCTGCAGGAAGAGACTGTGTTGGGTGGCTAGCACCCAAATCTTTAGGGTTATCCTGCATAAGAAGTAGGCTTTTGTCCCTCCCTGTTTGTTCAGGTACCACATGACTGTGGTGTTGTCTGTAAGAATGTGAAGAAGGCCTGGTTGAAGAATGGGAAGGAAGGCCTGAAGGGGCAGCAAGACTGCAGTCATCTCCTTGACGTTGATGTGTTCTTTTTGAAGGGCAGGGGTCCAAGATTTTTGAACCTTGTAACCCTTTAGAGTTGCCCCCCACCCTAGGTCTGATGCATTTGTGTGCATGGATTGCGCAGGGGGAGAAAGCTGTAGGGGGATGCCTTGGTTGCGGAGGATTTGTTGGATCCACCACCTCAATTCTGACTTTAGATAGGGCAGAAGGGGGATTTGTTTGTCTAGGGAGTGTTGGTGCTGAGACCATACATTATTTACGTACCATTGAAATTTTTCTCATGTGCAACCTGGCTAGAGGGAGCGTGGGGATCATGGCTGCCATGAGTCCCAGAACTTGTAGGAACTGCCTTGTGGAAAGGTGGGATACCACCAGAAGATCTTGGAAGTGAGTTGAGAGAGACTGCACTCTGTCCTGTGGAAGGTGGGATCCCATCAAATCTTATCTGATTCTGCATCCCAGGAAAACTTTGTCCTGCTGTGGGTGCAGAGAGGATTTTGGAAGGTTTAGGGTGAATCAAAAATTGTGCAGGATGGTCATGGTGAATTTTAGGTGACTTAGGATCATGGTTTCTGATTCCACTAAAAGGAGAATGTCGTTCAGATAAGGATATATTTGGATGCCCTTGGTTCGGCAAAATGCAATGTCAGGAGCCAGGCATTTTGTGAACACTCTTAAAGCAGTAGATAAGCAAAAGGGCAAGGCTGTAAATTGAAAATCTGAGGAAATGCCAGTAAATCTCAGGAATTTTCTGCGGGAGGGCATGATAGGAATGTGGAGATAAGCTGCCATTAAGTCCAGAGTGACCTTAAAGATTTGGGGGTTGAATCAGGTGCAGGAGAGTTTGCCGAGAGAGCATCCTAAAGGATGGAACCTTTAGGAACCGATTTAGGTAGGATAGGTCTAGTATGGGTCTCCAAGGACAATCCTTTTTTTGGGACTAGGAATGGACAAGAATAGAATCCTTTTCCTTCCTGGCCTACAGACTGGTTCTATAGTTCCTAGGGAGAGGAGCTCCTAAAAAATATGTGGGAATAAATGGAGCTGTTTTTTTGGTGGGAAGGGAATGTTTTTTTACTTTGGTTTTTCCTTCCAAGATAGGAAGTATCCTCTTTGAATGATGGAAAGGTCCCATTGGTCTGAGGTGATGGTTTTCCAAAAAGGGAGGCAGGGGGGAAGGCAGGCAGACAAAAGAAGGTGGGCAAGGCAGTCACGCTGATGAGGGGCCCCCTCTGTCAAGAAAGGGCTGTTTGGAGGGGGGTGGTTGTTAGTTGGTCTGGAGTAAGGCTGTCCCCTAGATCCTCTTCTCGGTCTGGAGGAGGAGGGATGAGAAGTGGAAGGCATCCTCCGGACAAAGGAAGTTTTTGCAGGATAATTTCTGTAGTACTTAGGGAAGGGGGACACCAGCAAATGTTTGATGTCTTGCACCTCTTTCTTTTCTTTTGCAAGTTTTTGAAGAGCACAGCTGAATTTTTGTCAAAAAGTTGATTGTGATCCAGTGGAGCATCCATAATTTTGGATTTGAAATCCTCTGGAAGAGGTTGGAGGCATAGCCAGGAATATCCGTGCAGGGCAGATAAAGAAGCTGCAGACCTGGCCGAGGTTTCTGCTGCATCATAACTACACCTGATAGAGTGTCTGGCTATTTGGGTGGCTAGGGACAGTTTTGATGCAATGTCAGACTTAGTAGGACAGTCAGGTGTAGAGGCTAGCAGGGTAGAGGCCTGGGACACTAGGTCCAGAGCACATTTTACCATGTGTGTTTGGTAATTAATGGCTCTGAAAGCCAAGGTGGAGGAAGTATACACTTTTTTGCCCAGTCTATCCATGGTTTTACTTGTCCTTATCTGTGGGTAGGAGAGAAGCAGAAGGTACCTGTCTAGATTGTCTGTCAGGAGCTACAGCAATGACAGCGGGATCTGCCAATGGATGTTTTATCAGGAATTTTTAGTCATCAGGCACATTATAAATCCTGTCTGGTCTTTTAGGGGCTGTGAGTCAGGGTTCTTACAGACAGAAATAAATGCATCCAGGAATGCTGGGAGCACAAGAGATATTGCTGAAGTTAGAGGGAGACTCCAGTTGCAGTAGTTCAAAATCTCTCTTCTGGGTGTCAGACATCAAAGTAGTGTCCCACTTTAAGTACTCCTTCATTTTAGTTATAGTCTCCCCAAAAGTTAAATCTTCAGGTTGAAGTCCCCTTCAATAGTCTTCATTTGGGGAACAGTAGTCAATGGGGGAAGCAATTTGAGACAAAAAAGAGACCGATTCCTCTGAGGAAGAATCATATTGGTATTGCTGTTCTTCTCCCTCTTGAGTAGTCTGATGTTGGGGAGAAGAGGCAGAAGCTAGGTGAGGGCTAAGCACAGGGATGGAAGAAGGAGCAGGGCCTGTGGGCTTGAGGGCCATGAAGTCCTGCATAAGAGAATTTGTGAAAGACTGCCAATCTGTCTGTGCTTCAGAAGGAGTGATATGTTTTGCCTTCTGTCTTTTCTTGGAAGGAGTAGGCTTCACGGACGGTCTAGGGATTGAAGCCCGGCCTGCAGTAGTAGAGGACTCGGTTGGTCATCCAACAAGAGGTTCCCCCTCGACGTCGGTTGGTGCGGACGGCTGAACAGTCTCCAAGGACATGCATTTTGTGGCTGTAGAAACGGCTACCTCAATGGCAGCCGTCGAACCTGACTGAAAAATCGGGCGTTCCTCAGCCTCTATATCAGAAGCCGGCGGTACCCCCAATAGCGGAGTGGCAGTAGGAATAGGTCTGGAAACTTTGTCCTTCTTCCTAGGCGGATCGGGTTGGTCGACCAATTCCAGGTCTATCGTAAGGGCTAGGCATTGCAGATGCTGTTTGTCAAGATATAAATTTAATGTGGCCTAATGACTGCAAAGCATCTTGGGCACAAAGGACTTACAAATGGAACACGACATATGGTCTTATTCCCTACCTAGACAAAATACGCACTTATTGTGGGAATCTTTGTGCGGTATCTTCTGGCTGCAATTACATTTGCCTTTTTTTAGCCGACATCGGCCAAGAACTACAGCAAACCAAGCACAAGCAATGATAAAAGAAAACAAAACCCCCCAACGGGGTACTTACCTCTCCGAAAAAAACGTTAGTAGGAGCTGAACGACTGAAGTGACGATGTCTGTGACTGAAAAGTTCTGAGGTCTGTGCGTGCTGTCACATTTATGGTCCCTGGTTTATGGCCCTACGTGTGACGTCCCAAGCACCTACAGCAGCCAGGCAAAAGCTTTTGTATAGTAGCAGATGTCAGATCGCCTCAGGCGGAAAATTCCACACCAAATGAATACTGCTACACTGGAATAGGAGAACATCAGTAAATGCAGTTGAATTATCTTAAAATATGATTAAATAAAAGTGCAGTAAGCAATATTAGTTGGAAACAGTAAAATGCAGTAGAAACAAATGCAGTAACTTCAAAAAACAGCTAAATTGAAGTGCAGTAAGCAAATTCAAGTAAAAAAAAGCAAAGTGTCTCGCTCTCCTTTCTACTGCTGTAGTAGTATGCAGGATGCCAAACAGGATCCGCTGAGCTAAAACAAGCGCAAACCCAAGCAAACATGGGTTTTTAAGGCAGAAAGTTAAAAGGGATAGAAAGCAGCCCCAAATAGCCAATAAGGTACAATTTCAGAGCTGGAAACCATCACTGATTCTGATTAGTTGTGATGTTGCTTTTCCTAGATCTAGGTTGCAATTGTGTATATTTAATTTAACTTGGTGATTTTTACCATCTCTGACTAAGATTTGCACAGGGGTTCGGCTGTCACATGATTTTAAGTTGCTTACATGATTTGGCTGTCACATGATTTGAAAATGCTGGTCATATATTTTAAAAATGTATTTAAAATGTTGTCAGGCAATTTTATGTTTATCTGATGAAGTTTTATTACTGAATGAAACGAAAACAAGTTTGTTGGAATCTTTTGTAGCCATGCATGTGTGATTTTATCAGATTTTTGTTTCTGTATTTAGTTTATGCAGTTAAGCATCCTTTAGGTCTAAGGATACTAGGAAGGCCTGAGGAAGCAGGACGTTTAGGTGCGTGTGTGTAATGACAGCATTTTGAAAGACAGAACTCTCAAAGTGTTTAATCCAGGAGAGGTTCAGAACAGGTCTCCACTGGCTCTTGAGTAAAATCCCATTCCTAAAAATGTTGAGGGGACCTCTTCTATGGTTCCCTGAGCCAGTAAGTTTTGTATAAGGGTCCAGCTAGTGGATCTAGTTGGGTGGGTGTTTTCCCCCATGAGATGTTTCTTTCTCACGACACAGCACAGTCCTCCTTTATAATGCTCAACACTCATTTGTCCGAGATTATTGTTTCCCAGAATGGGAAAGAAAGAGAGTCTTCTTGACAGAGGAAGGGGGCTGGGGGGGCGGCAGGTAGAATATAGTCACAGGGGCCTACTACCAAATTGAGGTCTCCCACGAGAAGTATCCCACCGAGTTTTGTGTGGGAATCTATCCTTAAGAATTTTATTTTGCCTATCAGGGAATCTAGGCTCTCTCTCTTGGCAAAGGAGGTAGATTTTGCCGGATAACTTTTAAGATACTTGGAAATTACCGACAGAGAAATCTAATGGCAATCTTTCTTTGTCTTGAGCTGTTCCTGCAAAGCCTTGAAAAGGCTGGCAGCTTGTTAGCCAAACAAAAGGTTGTTACCTAAGGGGGAATCTAAAATTTTAGACTTGAAATCTTCTAGAATAAGTTGGCCTCTCAGCCAGAAATACCGACTGATAATTGCCCAAGTAGCAGCTAACCTGGATGAGGCATCCGCAGCATCACAGTTGCATTTAATACTGTGCCTGGCTATTTGGGAATCCTGGACCACTAGGAATTGCATATGCTGTTTTGATTCAGGTCTCTTGGGTTCTGTGATGGTCTTACTTAAGGAATGTAGCTCAGACAGCAAGTATTTAGTCTTCTGAGTTTGGTAGTTAATGACTTGGAATGCCAAAGTGGAGTAAGTATACACTTTCTTACCCCATCTATCCATTGCTCGACTGTCACTGCCTGTGGGGAGAACTTCAGTGCCAGGAAGTAGCTTGGAAGGTTTGTCCAAAGCCAGGTATCCTGCAGCTGAGTCTGCCACAAGGTTTTTGTAGAGATACTTTAGTTCATCAGCAACTTTGTAGAACCTGTCTGGCCATTTTGAAGGAGGAGACTGAGAGTCAGGTGTACAAGAGTTGGCCTGAAATGCATCCAGGTAAGCATCTAGCACTGCGGAACTGGAGGAGGTGCAAGAGTGCCATTGCAAATAAAATGTAGTATTTCTTTTGCACCTCTGACACCTGTTTAAAGATTACTATTCAAAATGCTTCATCATGCTTTGCAAAGTTTCTCCAAAGGAGGCCTCTTCCAAGGGGGAATCCAGATAGATAGAGACTCCCTCATCTGAACACATTTGTTTAGGGGAGTGTAACTGGGAAGAGTAGGCAAGACAGTGGTCAGGATCTCTTTCTAGTTCCTTGTTAGAGTAAGAATCCAAAGCCTGTTTCTGTGATGTGGCTTGAGAAGTCTGGGTCAAAAGGAACTGGGTTTCAGAGACATAATGGCCTTAAACAACCCCTAAGAAAAAAAAGTCAATTCATACTTCCTCCCTGGATGTGGTAGGGGATGTGGTATGCTTAAGTTTTTTCTTCTTCTTCTTAGGGATGACATCCGCCTGTAACAGATTAGGAGGTTCTGAGTCTTGGCACATTTCTATAACAGTACTGGGAATTTCTTCCTTCACAAGTATCTGAGGGACTTTGCGAGGGCGCTCTGACATAATGAGTAGTGGTTTATCACAGAATTCTATCATTTGCAAGGCCTCAGGAGCCATAAAGACCTCTGGGCAAGGTTGTGGTAGAGTGCTCATGAGATGATGACTGGTGTACCAAGCAAGGGTTCAACAACCTCATCAGATACATCTGATTTGGAGATGATGGAAGCCTTTTAATTTTTTTTCTTGCGTGGGAGGACGATGTCCAGGCCTTCTGACATGGTGGAGTGGGCCAAGCATTTTAAGTGATGGTCTCAAGGAAGGTATTAAATCGGAGAGTCTAGACTAGAGGGTTTTCGGAACAAACTGACAAATGGGGCAGCTTCTGTAATAATGTTCATGGCCTAGAAAGAAGAGGCATTTAGCATGCAAGTCTTTGTACAGAATTTGCCTACCACTTTAACTGTATTCCCTCCTGGATGACATCTAATAATGGCTAAGAAACAGTCAAAGGCTTGAAAAGGATGAATCCCCAAAGGGGCATCTACCCAAACCTGACAATGGAAGTTATGGTACCAAGCAACCAAACAATCATAGTGCTTTGGGTGCAACAACCTGTGTTTAGGCTGGTGGTGAGATATTCTATGGATCTCACACGTACATCTGATTTTCTACCCTTACATCAACAAGCTGAGCCCATCATCTGGAATTATACCATCAGAAGGTAAAGCTTTGTTACCTGGCTGTCTGTCAGTGAGCTACAACACATCTCTTAGGAGTAAATGCAACAGTGATCTCAGCCAGGACATCTGGCCAGCAGAGATGGGCTTGGATTTAATTCCAAGGAAGGAATCCATGGTACTCACTTCCATTAATCTATGACTGGGTAACCAGGACCATTCCCTGGAATCAAAGTGAATGGCCTCAGACTGCAGTCAAATTACAAAGGGCTGGAAGGTGCCATCACACCAGGAATCCACTTACCGGAAAGGTGCACCTCCTCCAGTCTACTACAGCAGAAGAATGGTGCAGACTCCAGCTTTCACTCAAGATGTCTAAGCACCTGCATAGAAAGGAAAGCCATTTCGGAAATACACCTGGCTACATAAATGCTACATCACCACCCATCCGCAGAGTTTCTATCCCTGAGGTGATGCTCTGACATTAAGTCAGAGACCGCAAAGGTGCTTCTCTTGCTGGTCCCCAAAAGTAGCTCTTATCTACTTCCAATTTATTGATCAGGTAGGTAAAACGGTTATTCCCTATGTCAGTGACCGGCTTGTCTGAACTACTGGCCTAGTGCAGTCGGTTGATAATCCACTGGTCATGCAGAAAACTTATTAGATATCACACTGGAACATTCCAGATGATAAGAAGGACTGAGATCTGAAATACATTCATGCAAAAACAGGTGGGCTCTATGGGGTAGATGTATTTATGCAACTGAGACACAATGTTAAAAGGACATGTTCCAAGGACTGCAAGTACCTACAAAGTGTGGAATCTCTTGTAAAATTTCCAACTCTCAATAATGCAAATGATGAAACCAACCACATAGTTTCATAGTATAGTACTAGGCTATCTGCCCTGGGGCATTTGTAAGCCTAGCCATAGTGATGTGGCTTTTGCCACCCCATGAAATGGTACAAAAATGTACAGAATAAATCTAGAATACTGTGCCTCTGTCTAGTAGTGACACAATGAAGGTCCCCTTATATAACAGAATTAGTTTACTGTGCCCCAGTCTAGCAGTGACACAGATGTGACCCCTGGGGTAAACTTACGATCTCCCATCCACTCATCAAGATTTCTCTTGAAGACAGTCAGTGAGGGGCTCTGCCTAATATGAACTGGGATCTTGTTCCAAAGCATGGGAAGCCTCTGGGTTATGAATCTATCCCTCCAGCATGTCCTATTCATACTTGTGCCGAGGTTTAAGTCTTTAGCTTTCGTGGTCCTGATGGATTTGGATTTTTTGAGGTGGAGCATGTCCATCAGATCCTGATTGGACATGGCCTTGTACGTCAGGCAGAGATCACCTCTGAGCAGGCGGTATGCTACTGAATAGAGCTGAAGTTTCTTTAGTCTGGCAGAATAAGACATATGTTGGAGACCCTTGATCCTCTTGGTGAGGTACTTTTGTGGTCTCTCCAGATGTTGCAAATGCCGGGTGAGGTACATACCAAATGGGGCATTGTACTCAATCATGGGTCTGATGAGGGAGGAATATAGGGGTACAATGACATCCTTGGATCTGGATGTGAATCCCTTCATGATGAGGTGTGCAAGGTAGAATGTTTTTCTAACCACTCTGGCAACGTGGGTGTCAAATGAGAGGTCGCTGTCGACTTGGGTCCCTAGGTCTCTGATTACTTTTTCCGTACTCAGTGGGTTGCTGTCTATGTGAGAATTTGTGGGTACTTTGTTTTTCCCAAAGGTGACTATACATTTTTTGGCATTTAGTTTAAGGCCGTGACTCCGGCACCAGTTGTCCGTTTCTGTGAGGCCTTTTTGTAGGATGTGTGTGTCTGCTGGTGTATCCACTATGGCGCCTAGTTTGCAGTCATCTGCGAACTTTGTCAGCCACAGCCCTCCCATGTTTGCTTTAACATCTGAGAAATAAATGCCGAACAAGAGGGGTCCCAGGACAGATCCCTGTGGGACACCACTTGTGACTGGCTTTGAGTCTGACATTGCTCCAGCGATTTTAACTTTATGGGTTCTGTCCTTTAGGCAGTTTGCAACCCATCTAGTGACATAAGGGTTTACTTTTAAGCTGTTGAGCTTATCTATGATGCCTGAGTGGGGTATTGTGTCGAAGGCCTTAGCCAAGTCCAGGTATGCTGTATGGACTGCTTTGCCCTCATCAATGGCTCTAGTGACGGTTTTGAAAAAGTCAACCAGGTTTAAAAGGTAGGATCTGCCCTTTACAAAGCCGAACTGGGTGGGGTCAAGTGTCTGTAGGTCCCCTATGTCTCTGTTTATGAGTTCCATAATGATTCTTTCCATAGCTTTGCAGACCAGGCTGGTTAAGCTTATGGGGCGGTAGTTTCCAGGCAGGCTCACTGTGTCAGATCAATGGCTTATTTTATAGATAGTGCAAGATAAACTTGTCAAAATAAAATAAAATAATAAAAAAACATAATGACAATGAGGAAAGGATACCAGCCACACAAAAGCAAAACAGCTTGAATGCCTATTATTGTTAGTACTGAAACTTTCAGTCTCAAAACAATGAGAAACTGAAATCTGATCCACACCCCCCAGAGGAACAGCAACATGGAATAAGTTAACTTAGAAGTAGCTGGAATAAAGGCAAAGCCCTCACATAAGGAAGGAGTGCAGCGCCTGAAAAACTTTGAACTGTCAATTTTGAAAATTCAGGCATCAAAATTTCAAAAGGGAGTTAGAAATATGTCATAATTTCTTCTTAAATCACAAACATGATCACTAAGCTAGCTATATGAGTTTGCAGCTTGGATTCCTTCAGAAAAGTAAAGGGAAAACTAAATAATATTAAGGGAAACTGTAGTAATAAGCAGCAGATGATAGCTCAAAGGGTCGCGGTACAAAATGGCTGTTTAAACCATGACATGGAGGTAGAAAGTACAGTTGTGTAAAATCTTACCGTAACAGTACATATCCTTGCCTTCACTGTTGCAGTAATCTGCAATCGTGGGACTCCACACATATCTACTGACCTCACAACATCCAAATGTGGTGAAAGTTTTGAAACATGAGGAGAATAAATCTAATATGACATCTCTGCTTAATTTAGCAGAAGCATATCAACGTCAAACAGGAATGGAAATCAAACCAGAAGTGGATAAAAACCAGGCAGCAACTGAATGTGCTAAAAAACAAAAGAAAGAATATAAGGTGAAGGACCAGATGAGAAGGCAAAAAATGTGGAAAAAACATAAATATAGTTGCAAGTATTGAAAACTTCTGGAAAAGCCTCATGTTGATCAAGAACGAATGCAGGAATGGTAAAGGAGAGGTGAATTTACATCAGGAAATGAAAGGTTAATATTGGCAGCCCAAGATAGTGGGTTACGTACACGCTGGTTTACTAAGTCCATTAAACATGTAGGAGAAACAGACATATGTAGGTTTTGTGGAACCGAACTGGAAACAGTCACACACCTTACTGCTGGTTGCGACTCTCTAATGGCAGAGGGACTGTATACTGAAAGGCATAATAATGCGGCAAGACTGTTACACTGGAGATTGTGCAAACATTATGGTGTCAAAGTGGCTGAAAAACACAGGAAACATGAGCCACAGAGAATCACAGAAAATGATGAAGTTTACATCACATGGGATCACCCAATACCAACAGTCCAAAAGACAGATGCTAGAAAACCAGATATAGTGGTCCAAGAAAAGAAGACAAAAGAAGCATTGATCATTGAAATCGCCACACCTAGTGACTACAGTGTCTTACGTACAAAGAGACACAAAGTCATAAAATACCTCGATCTGCAGGCAGAAACGAGAGCCATGTGGAAGAAAGATACCCAGACAGTTCCAATAATAGTAGGAGCAACTGATCTTTTAAAAAATAATTTACAGTCGTATTTAGATATGTTACCAATTTATGAAACACCGTACGAACTGCAGAATTACTGGGCACATTGTGGGTGCTGCGAAGAGCACTTTTGGCTAACATCAAAGAGTGAAACAATACTAATTTCATGAACTTTAATCGTACTTTGACTTAAGAATGGAGTCCACTCCCATCATGGTATTAGAAACCCAAAAGACTTGGAGAAATTAAAAACTGCAGTATTCTTAACAGATAGGGATTTCCTGCCATGGAAGCCCAAATGCCTGGCCACTCTACCAAAGACTACTTGTTGCTTTTAAAAGGAATGCCAAACGGTGCCCAAATGCTCCTTGGGTAGTGTACGGCATAAAGGTAATGTTCAGGCCTACCATAATCAGAATTGAATGCCCCAGTAGGAACACAGTCCAAGAAACCCAAGAGGTAACCTCTACATCCAGGAAGGCAAAAGACTAGGGGGATGGAGGGAGGGAGTGAATACTGCAGGAGTGAAGGCAAGGACATCTACCGTTATGGTAAGATTTTACACAAATGTATTATGTCCTTACATTCACTGCTGCAGTATTTTTAATAGATGGGAGAGTGTCAAAGCACAAGAGAAAACTTTTGAGGGGGGAAGGCATAGAAGAGCCTCCTAAAAAGATATGAAGAATGGCACTAGCAAAACCAGCCCTAGCTCTAGAGATACCATCCAACTTGTAGTGTTTCATAAAGGTATACACAGAAGTCCAGGTAGCTGCTTCAAGAATAAAATTACCATCTAACCTCTTGAAAAAAAGCACCAGAAGAAGCCACAGTTCTAGTAGAATGAGTCTTAACTGAAGAAGGAAGGCTCTTGCTATGAAAAGTGTAGCCTTAGAAATGCATGAAGAAATAGTTTGCTTGGATATAGAAAGTCCCAAAGATCCAGGGTGAAAAGAAACAAATAACTGATCACAATTTCTAATATTCTTAGTCTTATCCAAATAAACCCAGAGTTGAATATGCACGTCCAAAGTGTAGCAACCTCACACTGTCCGACTGTATATAAGGGGAAAAAGTGGGCAGATTAACAGACTGATTCAGTGACAGCTCATTAACCACTTTAGGCATAAATGAAGGGTTAGTGCGCAAGGACATCCTGTCCTCATGAAAGACTAAAAAAGGAGGACAAGCCATAAGGGCCTGCAACTCAGACACCTATCTGGGCAGAAGTAAGAGTCTCCAGGAGCAATGTAGCAAGGAAACTGAAGCAGCAGGCTCAAAAGAAGCCCAATTCAACTTCTCCAAAACAAAATTAAGATCCTAGGTAGGAGGAACAGGCTTTCTGGGAGGTCTAATATTAGGTAAGCCTTTAAGAAACTGTTTAACCGCAAAATCTAGAAGCTAAAGGAGAAGAAAAAGGCAGACAAGCAGAGATAGCTGTTAAGTAAGCTTTAACAGAAGAATATGCCAAATCAGCATTGAACAACTCACACAAATGAGACGGAACCAAAGGAACATTCACAGTAAGTGGGTCCAGGTTATGAGAGGCAACTACAAAACGTCTTCCATTTGGACAAGTAGGATTTCCTATTAGAAGGTTTCAAGGCCTCCTGCAGGACTTCCAGCACGTCCTCAGAAAATTGTAGCACGTCCTCAGAAAATGGTATCTGTGAAGAATCAAAATTCTATCGCCCACAGTGTCAGTTGAAGAGTGGACAGGTGTGGATGGATGAGAGATTCCTTGTCTCATGTGATTATATCCACCCTGTGAGGTAACTTGTGATGACTGTCCCTGGCTAGATGCAGAAGTAGAGAGAACCAGTGCTATTGCGGCCAAAAGGGAATCAAAAACAAGACTTTGGGAGCATCCTCTTGAATCTTCAACAGGACTTTCGGAATGAGAGGAAGGGGAGAGAATGCATAAAGAAACATCCCCTTCCAAGAAAATGAGAGGCCGTACACCTTCCACACCAGAGGACCTGGGTGTCTGGCACAAAACAGAGGTAGTTGTCTGTTCAGAAGGGGGAGGCAAAAAGATCCAGCTGAGCAGTATCCCACTGGTGGAGATGTATAGAAACACATCCCCTTGAAGCATCCATTCGTGGTGCTGAGTTAAGAACCTGCTCAGAGTGTCAGCCACAATGTTCTGACTGGAAGGGATATAAACTGCCTGAAGAGTCACTTGACAGCAAGATCCCATACCAGAAATGCCAACCAGCAAAGAAGATAAGAGCTCGTTCCTCCATTTGTTGATATACCATATCACTGTGGTATTGTTTGTGAATGCCTTGAGAGGCCTTGGAGAGAAGAGGATGAAAGGCCTGAAGAGCCAGAAGAGCAGCTCTCATCTCTTTGACACTGATGTGCTCCTTCTGCTGACGAGGCAACCACACCACCTGTAAATTTAGGGAGCCAAATCTTGCCCCCCCATCCCATGTCTGAAGCATCTGTGAACAAATACTGAAAGGGAAGAGGGGGATGAGAAGGGATCCCTGGATTCAGAGACAACTGCTGAATCCACCAGTGAAGTTCCTGTCTGAGACAAGGAAAAAGAGGAACTACAAAGTCTAGAGGATGTGCATGTTGGAGACACACTGACTTCAGAAACCAGTGAAACTTTCTTATGTGAAGTTTGGTCAAAGGGAACATTGGAATGGTGGATGCCATGAAACCCAGAGCTCTCAGAAACTCCCTGGTGGTAATGAAAGCTAGAAGAAGAGTTTGAAAGAAAGAAATGAGAGTTAAAGCCTTTGCAGGAGGCAGGGATGCAAGCACTGGCACCGTCTGAATCCTGCAATCCAGAAAAACATGATCCGGAGTCAGAGAACACTTTTTGAAATTTATACTGAGCCCCAGGCTCTGAAGGGGAAATGGAAAAACGAAGATTTTGCAAAAGGGTCTCTGGAGAGGTCACCTGAATCAACAGATCGTCTAAGGAAATATTTGGACCCTCGAAGTCTGCAAAAAGCAATCACAGGCGCAAGGCATATGATGAGCACCCGTAGATCAGTAGAAAGGATAACAAAGGGCAAAGCAGAGATATGAAAATTCCAGGAAGCAACAGAGAAACACAAAAACTTCCTGAAAAGAGGATAGATCAGAATATGGAGATAAGCTTCCTTGAGATTCAGAAACACCATACAGGCCTGAGGGAGCAAGAGAGGAAAAGTACAGTTTTGTACCTACCATAAATGTAGATGTTCGAGTGTATACACTGCTGCAGTCATTACACTTGGGTTATCCTGCCGTCAGGCAGTCCCCTCAGTCGGCCAGAGTTCCAAAGTCTTGGTCCGGCGTCGGTTGCTGTCGCTTCTTCCCTGACGTCAGTGTGACAGGGGTATATAAGATGCAACCGACGCCATTTTCTTCAGTTTTTCTTGCCCCAGATGTGAGGTGCCCCCCAAAAGGTAGGCAATGTAAATTGCTAATAAAACGTACATAAGAAAAGCAATCAAAAACTTTCAGTTACCAGCAAATACTCCCCATAGGTAGTAAAGGGTAGAAGGCTTAGCTAAGTACCAGCAAGTAAGAGGGGAAGGAGGGAGGGTAACCTAGACTGCAGCAGTGTATACACTCGAACATCTACATTTATGGTAGGTACAAAACTGTACTATGTTCATCGTGTTACACTGCTGCAGTCATTACACTTGGGTAGAATCCCAAAGCTGAGGTAGGGTGGCTGGTTCTATAAGGCATTAGGGGTGGCTATAAGGCCCTGCAGCACTGCAGTGGCAAAGCCAGCTCTGGATTTAGAGTAAAGAGGCAGATGGTAATGCTTGGTAAAGGTATGTACAGAACTCCAAGTTGCTGCTTCCAAAATGTCCTTGGTAGGTACTCCTCTGAGGTAGGCAGTTGAAGTGGCTGTTGCCCTGGTGGAATGAGACCTAATGCTGTTAGGTACAGTTTTCCCAAGGTGTGTATAGCAGAAATGTATACAGTGTCCTATCCATTTTGAAATGCTCTGTTTTGAAATGGCTTTTCCCTGTGCTCCTGCAGCATATGCTACAAACAATTGCTCAGTTTTTCTGAAAGCTTTTGTTTTGTCCAAGTAGAAGTGTAACTGCCTATGTATGTCCAAGGAATGCAGAAGTCTCTCCCCTTTATTCTGTGGATTTGGATAAAAAGTTGGCAAGTGAATAGTTTGGTTTAGAGCCACACTTGATACCACCTTTGGCATAAAAGTAGGGTTTGTTCTTAAAAGGTTCCACTGCCATTAGTGCCTGTAATTCTGAAACTCTTCATGCTGAGGTTATTGCCAGGAGCAGAGCAGTTTTCCAAGAGACATATTTTAAGTCTGCTGAGTTAGCTGGCTCAAAAGGAGGTAAAGTTAATTTTTCCAACACGAAGTTGAGGTCCCAAGTTGGAGTTGGTGCTCTACGGGGCGGTCTTATGTTTTTAGACCCTCTGAGGTACTGTTTTAGCAAAGGATTAGAAAAAATTGGTGGGTCCGTGTTGTAATGAGCAGAGGTGTGGATCTTGATGGATGAAAAGGAGAGGCCTTTGTCCAGCATCTCAGTTAAGTATTGTAGTATCTGAGGAATATTTGGGACAAGAGGGTCAAGGCTGTGAGCCGGGTTCCAGGCACAGAATCTCTTCCATTTATCCGAATAAGCTTTCCTGATGCTAGGCCTTCTGGCCTCCAGAATGACATCCATAACAGCTTTGGAGAGAGGCATTGCTTGCTTGACTAAGGAATCTGCCATGCAGCCAGGTTTAAAGTCTTGAGCTGGGTGTGAAGTATGACTGTTTTGCTGAGTCAGATGATGTGGGATTTGAGGCAAAATCCAGGGTGGACCTTGTGCAAAGTTCTTTAAGATTGGGTACCAGTGCTGGCGTGGCCAGTCTGGGGCAATCAGGATCATCTTTGGTTTTTCTTGCCTGGCTTTTATGAGTACCTTTGAAAGGAGAGGTAGTGGGGGGAAAGCATATACTTGTAGGTTTTTCCAGCTGAATGAGATGGCATCCACTTTCCATGCTTGTGGGTGGTAAGTCCTTGTGCAGAATTTCTGTAGCTGGCAATTCATTGGGGATGCAAACAGATCTATGTCCGGGCTCCACCATTTTTGTGTTATCATTCTGAAAATTTGTGGATGTAATTTCCACTCGTGCGGATCCATGATGTTTCTGCTTAAGTCGTCTGCCAGTGTGTTTCTCTCTCCTGGCAGGAATTGTGCTTGCAAATGAACTTGATAGGTTAGAGCTGTGTTCCACAAGGTCATGGCTTGTCTGCAGAGGGGATAAGAATGAGTGCCCCTTGCTTGTTTATGTACCACATAACTGTGGTGTTGTCTGTCTTTAGTAGAAGTTGTCCTGGATGCAGAAGGTCCTTGAAAGCTATAAGGGCATTTTGTACAGCTAGCATCTCTTTTTGATTGATGTGAAGATGCCTTTGTTCTGCAGGCCACTTGCCCTGAATACATTTTCCTGCTATGTGTGCTCCCCAGGCATAATCCGATGCATCTGT
The DNA here is from genome assembly GCF_019279795.1 of Protopterus annectens. Taxonomy (NCBI): domain Eukaryota; kingdom Metazoa; phylum Chordata; order Ceratodontiformes; family Protopteridae; genus Protopterus; species Protopterus annectens. The sequence continues at coordinate 1,229,195,646 of NC_056735.1, forward strand.
TGTCAGTGTTTGCCTGGCTGTGGGTTGAGTGAAAGGCTGTCCCTTGTTGAGGTGACAGGCTTGAGCCCACCATCGAAACTTCTGTTGAAGGCAAGGAATAAGTGGTACTACTGTTTCCAAACTGTGACAGTGTTGAGACCAGACACTCTTTAGGTACCATTGCAGTTTCCTCATATGCAGTCTGGCATATGGAATTAGTAGTATGCAAGATGCCATGTAACCCAAGGCCTGCAGAATTTTTCTTGCAGGGAGTTGGGTCTTTGTTGCCATCAATTGGAAATATTGAGTCAGTTGTCCTTGCCTGTCTGGCGTGAGATAAGCCATCTGGGCCGTTGTATTTAAGCTGGCACCCAGGAATATTATCTCTTGTGAGGGCACTAGGTTTGACTTCTTTTTGTTTACTGTGTACCCTAGGCAAATTAGCAATCTTTTTACAAACGCCAGATGCTTTAGAAGAATGTCTTTGCTCTCTGCTTGAATAAGGCAGTCGTCCATGTATGGGTAAATTTGAATTCCTTTTTGTCTGCAAAATGCAATTACTAGTGCCAGGCATTTTGTAAAGACATTGGGTGCAGTAGATAAGCCAAAGGGCAGTGCAGAGAATTGGTAATGCATTGAACCTGCTAAGAATCTGAGGTATCTTCTGCAGTTCTGTCTGATAGGGACATGCAGGTATGCCTCCTTGAGGTCCAAAGTTACGAGCCAAGCTTTCTTGCCCAGCATGGGAAGAAGCTGCTGTAGTGTCAACATTTTGAATTTTGGATCATCCAGGTAAGTATTTAGAGAAGAAAGATCCAGAATGGGCCTCCAGGCTTTGTCCTTTCTGGGAACCAGAAAGAGTCTTGAGTAAAATCCCTGTCCTTGCTCCTGTGGTGGTACCTTTTGAATAGCTCTCATGTCCATGAGTGCTGTAATTTGTCTTTGAGCCTCTGCCCACTGATTTGGTGGCAGATTTGGCATTCCTTTTAATCTTGGCAGAGTGTGAAAGTGGAACCTGTAACCTTGAGATACAATGTTGAGAACCCATTTGTCTTTGGTGATCATATGCCAATTGTGTCAGAAAAGTGACAGTTTTCCTCCCAAGGGGGCTGCCAAGAGAGAAGTGTTTGGCAGCTGTAGTGGGAAGTCATTGGGGCTGTTTTTTTATAAGGTTGAGGCCTGTCTTCCCCTTCTTTCTGGGTTGAAGCACCCCATTATTGAGGCCTGTAAGGACCTTGTGGTTGACCTCTGCCTCTTGGACGTCTGTATCTGCCCCTTTGAGGTCTGTCTGTAACTGGAAAGGACCAATTCTTTGTTGGCCAATTTTTGCTAAATCGAGGGGGCTGAACCTGTAAGAAATTCTTCACCGTTTGCATAGATTTTGCCTTATCCTCCCATTTTCTTTAATACCTCTTCTGCCTTAACTCAAAATAAAACATCCTGCTGGAAAGGTGCATCCAATAATTTTGCTTTAACATGATCTGGTAAAGTCTGCTGTTTTAACAAAGCATGTCTTCTAATGACAGACCCTGTAACTGCTGCTCTACAGGAGGCCTCTAATGAATCAAAACCACATTGCAAAGTATGTTTTCCCACTTGTTCAGCTGCATGCAATAAATCCTGCATTTCCTTATAATTAGGAAGATATGAAGTTGGAAACATTTTTTGTTTCAACTGAGACATCAAATATTGCTGATATTTAAGCATGTGAAACTGGCAATTTAAGGCCCTCATTGCTAAAGTTGCAGATGTATATACTTTCTTCCCCCATCTGTCTAATGCTCTGGAATCTCTGTCAGAGGGGACTGGATTTTTTGCTGTAGAAGCCTTTACCCCTTTGGGACCCTGGGAAATAGTTTCAGGGTCAGCAACAGGGCTTTTATAAAGAAATTTGTGACAGTTAGGGACTCTGTAGTATCTGTTTGGCTTAACTGAAGCAGGAGGTAAAGAATCAGGATTTAAACTGGATTCAGAATACACATCATCCACAATATCTAACACTGGCGGAATAGCAAGGGGTCTGTGTTGAGGTAATAAAAGAAAATATCTGAGCCTTTTCTTGGATTCTGAATAATCCTGGCCCTCCCAATGGAAATGCTCCCTCATGGTATGTAAGGTTTCCCCAAAGGAGTAGTCCTCTGGTGAAGCGGCTGAAGGAATTGATTCCTCAGCATCAGAATCCTCATAAGGGGGTAAAGAGTATCCTAGGTCTGAGGATGAATCTGAAGAGATGGATACCTGGTCAGATGAGTCATAGTCTGCATCCTGTCTAGGCTTTTTATCAGGAGGAGGGTGGGACCCCCTGATCAGAGTAATTAAGTCTTCTGCCATTTTGAGAATTTGTTTCTTAGGCATGGAGGCCTGTCCTGGTGAATGTTGAAGTTGTTGCTTTGTTTTTAAAGGGGTTTTAGACTTAGCAGAAGATTTAATGGTTAACTGAGAAGGTCTGAAAACACCCTCTGAAGCTGTGGGTTGTTCAGCTACTCCGGATCCCTCTGAAGGGTTAGTCTCGGTAGGCCATAAATCTGGTGTGTCCGAAGGCCCAGCCATCTCCACGTGGGAGTCAGAGGCGGCCTGTAGTTCCAAAGAAGCAGTCGTCAGGGGCTGCAAAGGTGCCGCGCTGAAAACCGGAAAACCGGCGACTGGCCTAGAAGAGGCTTTGTCGTCAGTTTTGGGCCTCGGATGCCTGTCCTTGTCTTTGCGCTTTTTGTGTATTCCGGTCGTCGGTAGTTCCGACGGCATGGTGTAATTGAATTTTCTGCCAAAATAATGTCGGGCAAAATCAAACCGACATTTAATAGTGCGCTTGTTACACCTAGCACAAAACCGACAACCTGTGATGTCGTGGTCTGGGCCTAGGCATGGGATACAATAAGAATGGATGAGGTATTTGCTTCCCACAAGAAATACAGTTATTAACTTTTACTGACATCAGTCTGAGGCAAGAAAAAGTTTCCCCAACGGGGTACTTAGCTTTGTAGAAGATTTCGGTTCTGGATTCGGAATGAAAATCTCAGGAGTCGGCCGACCGGCACTTGCGAACTGCTTTTGCTTCAGGCACCGCGCGGCAAGAAAGACTGAAGAAAATGGCGTTGGCTGCATCTTATATACCCCTGTCGCACTGATGTCAGGGAAGAAGCGACAGCAACCGACGCCGGACCAAGACTTTGGAACTCTGGCCTACTGAGGGACCGCCTGACGGCAGGATAACCCAAGTGTAATGACTGCAGCAGTGTAACACGATGAACATCAGAATCTGAAGGGACAACATCCAAAAGGAAGGCACTTTTAAAAATGTATATCAAATATAAAGTCCAAAGCATTCACAGGAACGAAAACAGCAGTCAAACTGATGCAAAGGTAAAATCACCAGCTAAACAAAAGTCCACTAGATAAGCAAAAGTCCACAGATAATACAGACACCGTAAAAAAGTATAATAAAATTTATTGTGCACAAAAGTAAGCGCTTTCACCCAAAGGCTTCTTCGGACTATAACACACCATATAAAATTGATTGCTTTAAATAACAAAAAGGTTACAAATCATAGGTTCAGACAATCAAACACATCATTCGAATCTATTAAGCATTTTAAAGCTAGAATCAGGTTCATTAATTTTAAATATTTATTTTTAAGTGAATTGTCGTTTTAGTGCGCTTTCAAAATAGCATTCATTTTTGAACATCTAGCTTTAAAATGCTTAATAGATTCGAATGACGTGTATGATTCTCTGAACCTATGAGTTGTAACCTTTTGTTATTTAAAGCAATCAATTTTATATGGTGTTTTATAGTCCGAAGAAGCCTTTGGGTGAAAGCGCTTACTTTTGTGCACAATAAATTTTATTATACTTTTTTAAAGTGTCGGTATTATCTGTGGACTTTTGCTTATCTGGTGGACTTTCGTTTAGCTGGTGATATCACCTTTGCATCAGTTTGACTGCTGTTTTCGTTCCTGTGAATGCTTTGGACTTTATATTTGATTTATTTTGTTATTTGGATTGCAGGAACGTTTATCCCTTTGTGGAGTGTGCTTTTACTTTTGTGGTTAACTTTTAAAAAAGTGTTTATATGAGAGAAGTCTAGAATAGGTCTCGAAATGATCTCTTTTCTGGGCACTAGAAACAGTCTGCAGTAGAACCCACTCCTCCTTTGGGATACAGGCACCTCTGGAATAGTACCCTGAGTCAAGAGATTTTGCAAAACATCTGGGAAAAAGAGAAGCTGTTACCAAGGAGGCTGAGGAATGCCCTTAAAAGGAGGATGAGAATTTCTATACCATGAAGTACCCCCTAACGCATAATGGACAGAAACAAAGAATCCTGAGTGACCTGAAGCCAAACAGGAAGAGAAAGAAAAGTGAAGACAAAGTGGAATGTGGCTGGGAAGAGATGAATAGTCATACAGCACCTGGTTTGTCAGGAAAAGAAAGCTTCGGAGTCCCTGAAAATTGAGTAGCCTTAACAGGAAGAGCCCGTTTCCCACTCTTCTAACCTTTAGTAGAAGGGTGGGATTGCCAACGAATACAGGCAGGCTTAGGAGGGTAGTTTCTCTGAAATTTAGGCATAGGAGAAAAAACAGCTCCTGTCAGGTCTTACTCTTATCCTGAAGGGACTTAAGCAAACCAGCAGCAGCTTCCCCAAATAAAAGATTAGAATCCAGAGGAGCACCATTCAGCACAGCTTTAATATCATCAGGTGCAAGTTGAAGCCTAAACCAAAAATAATTCCTCAACACTGAACCAAAAATAGCAGCCTTAGAAGAGGCATCTGCTGCATCACAACTACATTTACTAGAATGACTAATGCCTTGAGAGGAAGTCCCTAGCAAGGAAAGAACAGAAATTTACCCTCGGAGTCTGGAAAATCAAAAACAAGTTGACAGGCCTGAGAAAGAAGAGCCAACAAATACCTAGATATATGGGTCTGGTAATTAATAGCCCTAAAAGCTAGGGTAGCGGAAGTGTAAACCTTCTTACCCAACCTTTCCACAGTTCTGCTATCATTGTCAGAAGACAATAACCAAGGCGAAGGAAGCAATCGAGATGTTTTATCAGAGGCTACAGACATTACAGAGGGGTCATCAGCAAGACATTTATATAGGAAAGAACAATCCTCAGGCACCCTATAAAACCTGTCAGGCTTCCTGGGAGCAGGGGGCAGAGAATCAGGCGCATGAGAGGGATGGGAAAAAACATCCAGCAAAGCAGCCAAAACAGGAGGAATAGCCACAGCTTTAGGGGATTCCAACTGCAACAACTCATAGTACATCTTATGGATATCAGAGACCTGAGCACAATCCCACTTAAAAAAAATCCATCATCCTAAAGAGTGTGTCCCCAAAGGAAATTTCCTCAAAAGGAACATCTGAATTAAGATTCCTTCTCCTCTGACCCATAGTCTAAAGGATAAGGAATATGAGTAGAATAATTCAGGGATTCATTATCTATATCTGACTCATCTGCAGAAGAATCCTGTTCTCTAGGCCTCTAAGGACAAGCAGGAACTGAAACCCTTGGAAGAGGCCTTAAGAACACTGAAGCAGTAAACAGCACGAGTGAAGTCCTGACACTCACTTTGTGGATCCCTATGAGCAGAAGAAACATGTTTAATTTTTTATTTCTTTAAGGGAACGTCCCCTTCAAAAAACTGAGAAGGCTCAGACCCAGGCCAACAGTTGAGAACCATGGTAAGAACTTCTTCCCCAACTAAAAACTGAGGAACTCCCCTAGGACCCTCAGAAAAAATCAACCATGGTTCCCTCTGAATGTCCGAGATGGATGCCTTCAAAGCCTCTTTGGACGTGCTGCCAGCCGGAACCTCACCAGCCTCCAACAAGGATGCAGCAGAGAAATCAGACAACACAGCCAGGCAAGCCTCCAGGTATGTAATGACCTTGGGAGAAACACCTGGCAGAGGTTGGACAGCGAAACATTCTGGTCATACCTTTTTCACCTTCTTCTTCCCTAATGGCTGACCCTCGGGGCATGAGATTTCTTCCATTGCATCTTTAGTGAGAAGCTTAAGATGCTGGTTCTCAAGATACAAAGAAAAGGGAAGAAAGTCTACTACGAAGGGTTTTCAGAAAGAGCGCCTGACAAACAGAACAAGACATATGGTCATGAGAAGCTCTTAAGACAAAACACTTATTGTGGTGGTCTTTATGGGGAATTTGTCTCTCACAATGGCATTTATCCTTCCTGGATGACATTAACCCCAAGGAGCACAAAAAAGTAAGAAAAAACTATATCCTGAACAGGGTACTTACCTGCAACTGCAAGAGCAGTCAGCAAACAGGCATAGGTAGTCACTGTGGAATGAAAATGCATTCAACTGGCAGAAAAAAAAACGCAGGTAAACAGATTGACAGTAAAAAGATACATACAGACTGGTGGCAAAGCAGCTCTGACTATGTTAGGCCAGTACATCACCTTGCTAAGCAAGGAGTTTTTGGGTGATGTTCAGCATACCTTTTACAAGCAATTAGTCATCTTTGGTACACAGGCCAGATGTTCGGGCTTCCACAGTAGGGAATCCCCATCTATTTAAGAATGTTGCAACAGTGAATGTAAGGACATCAATTGTACTGTACAGAAAAATTCAAAATGCTATTTTTTTCTTTTTTCAAATTCTGTTCGTAGTCCTCCTTTAAAAGACCCCTCCAAAACAGGCAGCTTGCCGCAAATGCAAAGAAAAAGTCTTGCGCCATAAGAAATATTTTAGGCATTTATGTTATGAAGTGTCAAGCACTTCCATATAAGCTTAATTTAAATTCAAAGTGTTTACATCCTGAAAAGAAATGTTTTACTGCATAAATGTTTTTCACCCAAAGGAAAGATGTTTTACTGCACAAAGGAATAAATACTCATGTACAATCTATCGTCACACATGCCTATCCTAACTAGACTAGCAAGTGACACAGCAGTTTCAAACTTGAAACTTACTTTTTCAGTTTCTCCCCAACAGCTGGAACTCCTGCAGCTCTGACTGACTTATCTCTAGCTGGAGATGCAGATTTGCTTCGACTACGAGAGCCACTTCTGCTACCACTTTGATAACGGCTTGCCTTTCCACTTCGTCGATGCCACTCATCTGATCGCGATCGGCTTCTGAAAGAGAAAACGTATTTGGTCACATGTATGCTTCTGCTAGACTTTAATCTCTGTCCCCAACTGTGACTAGTAATACAGACTGCTTACATTATGTTTCCACCATCTGTCAAATCACTCATTTCATAACAGAAAATTTCCCACATGGAATTTTAAGTTAGAATAAGGATTCAAATCCTGAAATGCTGTCACAACTAATGATAAGTAAGCCACGATGGCAATAACATCAAAAATACTAGGTTTACTTACTTCTCCATCTACCTGTATGAATAATACTGATGATCCTTACAATACCTTTCCATGGAATTTATCTGCACACAAGGACCATCTACATTCTGACAGTTCATCGGACCAACAGTTCAAGTGTGATAAATTGTGAAGTGTAATGGATTACAAAGTGATTAGGAGTCCAACTCTTGCCAAGGGCTTGTAGTCTGTCTTAAGATTTTTTTCAAGCACTGGATCTCTCTCCCCTGCTAGACCCCTACTGGTTGCTTGAGATGACTGCTAACTGCCCAAAGGATGGAAATGACAGCCAGGTTTTGTGTGTGTGTGTGTAATGGGGGCGAGGGGGGGTTCTCCATTTATATTAAACACATTTTCAGACAAAAAACTCTGAAGCAGATATACTACTATTATGAATGACAGAAACCACAATGGAATTCCAAACACTGATCCACATCATCAGCAAGCAACACATAGTACAGTTTTGTACCTACCATAAATGTAGATGTCCGAGAGGAATGCATCTGCAGTCTTTACAAATGGGTTGTCCTGTCGTCAGGCACCCCTTCGGTCGGCCGGATTCCAAAGTCTGGGTCTGGCTTCAGCTGGTGTCGCACTTCACCCGACGTCATTGCGGCAGTTATTCGGGTATAAAGGCATCAGCCGACGCCATTTTCCTCAGTGTTTCTTGCCCCAGATGCCAGGTGCCCTCTTGGATGGCTAAATTTGGATAAATGCCAAAGTTTCCAAATAGTAGAGAGCAAACACACAAAATAAGCATGTATGTACATATATACAAACAAATACACCATAATAGATCCCCCCCAAGCTAGCTGAAGATTGGCAAATACCCTAGGAGTACCTCAGAGGGGAAGGAGGGTGGGTAATGCTGACTGCAGATGCATTCCTCTCGGACATCTACATTTATGGTAGGTACAAAACTGTACTATGTCCTTCAAGGATGCATCTGCAGTCTTTACAAATGGGTAGAATACCATAGCTAAACTAGGGGAGGAGGAAATGAGAAGAGATTACGGTGTAGTTAGGATCCCTTGCAAAACAGCAGTGGCAAAACCAGCACGGGATCTAAGTTATAATGCTTGGCAAATGTATGCACGGAGGTCCAAGTAGCAGCCTCTATAATGTCATTGGTAGCCACTCCTCGTAAGAAAGCTGTGGTAGTGGCTGTAGCCCTTGTGGAGTGAGGCCTGATGTTCTCTGGAGTTTTCTTTCCATGGTAGGAGTAACAAAATCTAATGCAATTTCCTATCCATTTGGAGATTGTCTGTTTAGAAATTGGTTTTCCTTCCTTTCCTGTTGCATATGCTACCAGAAGCTGGTCAGTTTCTCTATTGTTTTTTGTCCTGTCCAGGTAGTAGCGTAATTGTCTGTGTACATCCAAGGTATGTAAGAGCCTTTCTCCCCTGTTCTGTGGGTTGGGGAAGAATGTAGGAAGGTGGATAGCCTGATTTAAAGAGACTCTGGATACCACCTTAGGCATAAATGTAGGATTTGTTCTCATGGACACTATCTTGATGGAAGATCAGGAAGGGTTGCACTGCCATTAATGCCTGTAGTTCAGAGACCCTTCTTGCTGAAGTTATTGCCAGCAGGAAAGCAGTCTTCCAGGATAAGTATTGTAATTCTGCTGTTGCTACTGGTTCGAAAGGAGGAAGAGTCCCATGCTGGCAATGGAGGTTTCCTGGGAGGTTTTACATTTTTAATTCCTCTCAGAAACTGTCTGAGCAGAGGATGCGAGAAGACAGGAGGATCCAAGCTGTATTCTGCTGAAATAGCGGATGCATTTATCTTGATGGAAGAATAGGACAGGCCTGTATGGAAGAGCTCCGCCAAGTACTCCAGGATGTTGGCTATGTTCACCAGTGTCACATCTTGCCCCTTTGCAGTACTCCAGATGAGATATCTTTTCCATTTTGCTGCATAATTCTTTCTTGTTGAAGGTCTACGAGCCTCCAGGATTATGTCTTTAACCCTTTGGGATAAATTTGGGTTAATTGCTGTTATGTAATGTTCCAGGCAGTTAGCTGCAGAGTTTTTAGGTTTGGATGCAGGATGTTGTAGTTGTTCTGTGTTAGCAGTAATGGGATCAGGGGCAGTGTCCATATTTGTTCCCGGGGCATGCTCCTCAGCAGTGGATACCAATGTTGTCTTGGCCAGTCTGGGGCTATCAGAATGATCCTCGGACGTTCCTCTTTGATATTCAGAAGCACCTTGTGCATCAAAGGAAGTGGTGGGAATGCGTATGCTGTCAGGCTTTTCCAACTGAAAGATAGGGAGTCCACCTTCCAAGCAAGTGGGTGGTAAGTCCTTGTGCAGAATTTCTTCAACTGGTGATTGAATGGGGATGCAAACAAGTCTATTTGTGGTAATCCCCATTCTCTTGTGATGGTTTTGAAGATGTCCGGATGCAGCATCCATTCGTGGGCATCTGTTGTAGTTCTGCTTAATATGTCTGCTAGAATGTTTTCCTTCCCTGGTACATAAATTGCCTGTAACTGAATGTTGTAGCTCAGAGCCACATCCCATAGGTCCAGTGCCAGCCGGCATAGAGGGTATGAGTGTGCCTCCCTGTTTGTTGATGTACCACATAACTGTGGTGTTGTCTGTCCTTATCATCAACTGGCCTTCTTGGAGAAAAGGTCTGAATGCCTGGATTGCCAATTTTACTGCCATCATTTCTTTTAGATTTATGTGCAGATGCAGCTGGTCTTGAGTCCATAGGCCTTGAATGCACTTGCCCATCATGTGTGCTCCCCAACCGAGGTCTGAGGCATCTGTCGTGATGGTTTGTCTTCGTTGACTTTTGCAGAAGGGCAATCCTGTGTTTGATTGGCAGGCCTGAGCCCACCATAGGAACTCTTGCTTCAGGCATGGGATCATTGGAATTTTGGTTTCTAGGCTGTGCTTGTGCTGGGACCACAAATTCTTTAGGTACCACTGTAGCTTTCTCATATGCAGCCTGGCATGAGGGACCAGTATTATGCAGGATGCCATGAAGCCTAGAGCTTGTAGCACTTTTCTTGCAGTTAGATGGTTCTGCTTTGTTAATGCCAAGAAGTAGAGAGGAAGTTGCTCTTTCTTTTCTGTAGTTAGAAATGCCATTTGTTTTGATGTGTCCAGTTCTGCACCCAGAAAGGTTATTCTTTGGGATGGAATCAGCCTTGACTTTTTTGTATTGACTGTATATCCCAGGGCTTGCAGCAGGTGGATGACTCTTTGTAAGTCTTCTGTTAGTTTGTTTTGTTGTCCGCTTGTATCAGGCAGTCGTCCAGGTAGGGATAGATTTGAATCCCTGAAGTCTGCAATGAGCGATTACTGATGCCAGGCATTTCGTGAACACTCTGGGCGCAGTAGATAAGCCAAAGGGCAATGCTGAGAATTGATAATGCTCTGATCCTGCAAGAAATCTGAGGTATCTTCTGCAAATTGGTCTTATGGGGACGTGCAGGTATGCCTCCTTGAGATCTAGAGTTACCAGCCAAGACTCCTTGCCCAGCATGGGAAGAAGCTGCTGTAGGGTCAGCATTTTGAATTTTGGAACAATGAGGAATGTGTTTAAAGCGGACAGGTCTAGAATAGGCCTCCATTTGTTTTCTTTTCTTGGTACCAGGAATAGTCTGGAGTAAAATCCCTTTCCTTGCTCCATAGATGGTACCTTTTCCACAGCTCTCATTCTTAATAATTGAGATATTTGTTTTAGAGCTTCTGTCCTTTGAGTAGGTGGTAGGTTTGGCATTCCTCTCTTTCCTGGTAGAGTATGGAAATGGAACCTGTAACCTTGGTCTATAGTTTGCAAAATCCATTTTTCTCTTGTAATGCAGTGCCAGTTTCTTGAAAATAAGGTTAGCTTTCCGCCTAAGGATGCTTCTAGTTGTTCCCTGGTAGGCGGTGCCACCGCCAAGTCACTGTGATTGAGTTGTTGTAGTGGTGGTGGCTGTATCCGTGCCTCGTTGGTTGTTACCCTGCCACTGGCGACCCCTGTAGGCACCCCTGGATTGGTTTCTGCCTCTAGAGCCTATTCCTGCCTCTTTGTGCCTTAGAGGAGTCCGGAAAGGACCAATTCTTGGAGGGCCAGTTCCTGCTAAACCTTGGAGGTTGAACTTGTAAGAAATCTTTCACTGTTTGCACAGATTTTGCTTTCTCTTCCATCTTTTTTAGTACCTGCTGTGCAGGGAAACCAAATAAATTGACCTTGTCCATAGGTGCATCCAAAAGCTTAGATTTGACATGGTCTGGTAAAGCCTGTTCTTTCAACCATGCATGCCTCCTGATAACTGTGCCAGTCATGGCTGATCTAAAGGAAGCCTCCAGTGCATCATAGCCACATTTTAAAGAATGGTTACTAACCTGCTGTATGTTATGTACCATTTCTTGAACATACTTTTTATCTAAAGATTCTTCAGAGGACAGCTTTTTACTCAACTGGTCAAGCATAAACTCTTGATATTGAATCATATGAAATTGGCAGTTCAAAGCTCTAGCTGACAAAGTAGCAGAGGTGTAAACTTTTTTACCCCATCTCTCTAAGGACCTGGATTCCCTTTCAGAGGGAGGGGTTTTAGAAGAAGTAGCTGCTACAGCTTTAGGACCCTGGGAGATAGTCTCTGGATCTGCAAAAGGAGCCTTATATAAGTGGTGATGAGTGTCCGGGACCCTGTAGTACCTATCGGGCTTAGCAGGAGCCGGAGGTAAAGAATCAGGAGCAGTGCAAGCATCATTAAATGCATCATCAACAACAGAAAGAACTGGAGGTATAGCTAAAGGCCTATGCTGTGGCAAATGTAGAAAGGTCCTAAGCCTTTTTCTAGAGTCTGAGAAATCTTGGCCCTGCCACTGAAATTGTTCCCTCATAGCATGCAAGGTTTCCCCAAAGGAAAATTCCTCAGGAGGAGAGGCTGAAGGGATGGACTCCTCAGCATCAGAGTATTCGTAAGGAGAATAAGAAGCCTCAGGTGGGTCTGTATGTTCTGAGTCATCAGAGGAATCATCTGTGGATACTGGCTCAGGGGGCTCTGCTCTAGGCCTCTTTTCTGGAGGAGGCTGGGCTCCATGAATTAAAGAGATGAGATCCTCAGCCAAAGAAAGCATATGGGAGCTGGTGCTGGGCCTGTGAGAGGGGGGCTTGGCAGGCACAGGTTTTGATGCTTTGGCTGCTTTAGCCCTGGCAAAGGCCTTAATAGACATAGCTGGAGGAGGCCTAGCAGCTCCACGTGCAGGGGTTGAAATATCCAGGGGAATGGTGTCTGATAAATCCTGTGAAACCGCAGCAGAAAGTACAGTTTTGTACCTACCATAAATGTAGATGTTCGAGGATCCACATTGCTGCAGTCCTAACTATTGGGTAGTCCGCTGTCCAGTCGGCCCGAATACCAAAGTATATGGCTGACGTCGGTCAGGGTGCATTAGACTGACGTCAGTACGTCAGGGTACTAATGCGCATGACCGACGTCATATCCTCAGTCTTTTCTTGCCCCAGATGTCAGAAGACCTTGAAAAGATAAGGCCAAAACCAAAAATTCCAAACATACCTGCACCAAAAATATGTACAATATATACAAAATTACCAGAATATAACCTCACCTACACAACCACCCCTAAACACAGAGGGGAAGGAGGGAGGGTAAATTGGACTGCAGCAATGTGGATCCTCGAACATCTACATTTATGGTAGGTACAAAACTGTACTATGTTCTTCATTCCACATTGCTGCAGTCCTAACTATTGGGTAGAATCCCAAAGCAGAGGTAAGGGAGGCTGGCAAATCAGAAGGAAGCAGGAACTGACAACATGCCTTGCAAAATAGCTGTGGCAAAACCAGCCCTAGACTTAGAGTAGAGAGGAAGGTGATAATGCTTAGAGAAAGTATGCACTGAACTCCAAGTAGCTGCCTCCAAAATATCCTTAGTGGCCACCCCCCTTAGAAATGCTGTTGAAGTGGCAGTAGCCCTAGTGGAATGAGGCCTAATCCCAGCTGGAATCTCCTTGCCATGATGGGAATAACAAAATGCAATGCAAAACCCAATCCACCTAGAAATAGTTTGTTTTGACACAGGCTTGCCCTGCGAACCCAAAGCAAAAGAAACAAGCAACTGCTGAGACTGCCTAAAATCCTTAGTCCTGCTCAAATAATAACGCAACTGCCTGTGTACATCTAAAGTGTGCAAAATCTTTTCCCATTTATTTTGGGGATCTGCATAAAAAGTAGGCAAATGAATAGTTTGGTTTAAAGCCACACTAGAAACCACCTTAGGCATAAAGGAAGGATTAGTACGTAAAGATACCCTATCCTTATGAAAAATCAAAAAAGGCTCTACCGCCATAAGAGCCTGCAACTCAGAAACCCTTCTTGCAGAAGTAATGGCCAACAAAAAAGCAGTCTTCCACGACAAGTATTTCAATTCAGCAGTAGCCAGAGGCTCAAAAGGTTGTAGAGTAAGTTTCTCCAACACAAAATTGAGATCCCAAGCAGGAGTAGGAGCTCTACGTGGGGTCTTATATTCTTTGCCCCTCTAAGAAATTGCTTGAACAAAGGATGCGAAAACAATGGTGGGTCACAATCATAGTGAGCTGAAATTGCTGCAGCATGAATCTTAATGGAAGAGAAAGACAAACCTTTGTCCAATAACTCAGTAAGATATTGAAGAGCCACACTCAAATTAGGCTCAGAAATCTCCAAATTGTTTGCTGCACTCCAAAATAAAAATCTCTTCCATTTTCTGCGTACACTTTCCTTGTACTAGGTCTTCTGGCTTCCATAATCACATTTAAAACTTGTTGAGGAAGTTGAGACCTGCTGTCTTTCAAAACAGAATATGCCAGGCTGTTAGATGAAGAGAGTGAAGCTTGACATTGAACAGGTGACCGTCCCTCTGAGACAACAGGTGTGGAATCAAGGGTAAAGGCCATGGAGGCTTCCTTACCAGACTCCTCAGTAATGGGTACCAGTGCTGCCGAGGCCAATCTGGAGCTATTAAAATCATCCTTGGCTTGTCTTGTCTGACCTTTAGAAGCACTTTTGGGAGAAGAGGCAGAGGTGGAAAAGCATACACATGAAGATTTTTCCAACTGAAGGAAAGAGCATCCACTTTCCAAGCTGTGTGATGAAACCTCTTTGTGCAAAACTTTGGCAGCTGGTGGTTTAGTGGAGAAGCGAACAGATCTATGTCTGGAGTTCCCCATGACACTGTCAATTTTTGAAATACATGAAGATCCAGTTTCCACTCGTGGGGATCCATGATTTGTCTGCTTAACACATCTGCTAAGGAGTTCTGTGCTCCCGGCAGAAACCTTGCCTGAAGAGTTAGTTGCAAGCTGAGCGCAGTCTCCCATAAAATCATTGCTTGCCTGCACAATGGGTAAGAATGTGTTCCCCCTTGTTTGTTGATGTACCACATGACAGTTGTGTTGTCTGTGAGAATCAACACCTGCCCTGGAAGAAGTAACTCCTTGAAAGCCATTAATGCAAACTGGACTGCTAACATCTCTTTCATGTTGATATGTAGATGCTGTAGTCTGACAGGCCACTTGTCTTGTATCCACTTTCCATTTAGATGAGCTCCCCAAGCAATGTCTGAGGCATCTGTCGTTAGAATCTGACTCGCCTCTGGCCGGGTCACAGAGAGTCCCTTGTTTAGGTGACATTCCTGAGCCCACCACACAAATTCCTTTTGAATGCAAGGTATTATTTGAATGACAGTGTCCAAATCCTGGCAGTGCTGTGTCCATACATCTTTGAGATACCATTGCAGCTTCCTCATATGCAGTTTGGCATTGGGAAGCACCAGAATACAAGATGCCATGAACCCTAAGGCTTGAAGGACTGTCCTTGCAGTCAGCCCGGACTGAAGAGATAGTTGATGGAAGTAACTGGAAAGATTCTTTTGTTTGTCCGGGTTAAAAGGCCATCTGGGCTGCTGTATTCAGTCTCACACCCAGAAAGCACATGTCTTGAGAGGGTACTAGACTGGACTTTATTTCGTTCACAGAATACCCTAGGCATCTTAGCACTGCTATGACATAATCCAAATGCTGTAGAAGGTCTTCCTTTTCTTGAGCTAGAATCAGGCAGTCGTCCAAGTAAGGATAGATTTGAATTCCTTTTAGCCTGAAGTAAGCTATCACTGGAGCCAGAACCTTTGTGAATACTCTGGGCAGTGGATAAGCCAAAGGGCAATGCAGAGAACTGATAGTGAGAATTTCCAGCTCGAAAACGCAGATACTTCCTGCAACTTAGTCTTATAGGCACATGAAGGTAAGCTTCCTTGAGATCTAAAGTTACCATCCAGTGATCTTTGCCCAGCAGAGGTAAAAGCTGTTGTAACGTCAACATTTTGAACTTGGGAATGTCCAGATAAGTGTTGAGGATAGATAAATCCAAAATTGGCCTCCACGTGTTCCCCTTCTTCGGTACTAGGAACAGGCGAGAATAAAATCCTAGGCCCCTTTCTGGCACAGGAACTGGCTGAATGGCCCCTATTTGGAGCAACAGAGAAATTTGCTTGTGAGCCTCTTGTCTTTGTAGAGGAGGAATGTCTGGCATGCCTTTGAAAGGAGGCAAGGTATGGAAATAAAACCTGTAACCATGGTGAATGATATCCAGAACCCATCTGTCTTGGGTAATTAAATCCCAATTTTCTTTGAAAAGAGACAGCCTTCCTCCCAAAGGTGCTGCCAGGCGAGAATGTACTGGCAGCTGAAAAGGCAGGTCATTGGGTCTGCTTACGAAAGGACTGACCCCTGCCCTCACCAGAAGTCTGAGCAGGGGAACTCCCTGTCCTAGGCCTAAAAGAACCTTGAGCTCTGCCCCTACCACGTCAATCCTACCCCTAGACTGGGAATCATAAGCAGGATAAGTCCATCCCTTAGTAGGCCAATTTCTACTAAACTTCGGAGGCTGCACCTGCAAAAATCCTTAACAGTTTGCATAGACTTAGCCTTGTCCTCCATTTTCTTTAAGACTGCTTCCACAGGCGAACCAAACAACACATCAGACTGCAAAGGAGCATCCAAAATCCTTGCTTTAACATGCTCAGCTAAATTCTGATCTCTCAACCAGGCATGCCTACGAAGAACAGAACCAGTGGCAGCCACCCTCGAGGAGGCCTGCACAGCATCAAAACCACATTGCAAGGAATGTTTACCCACCTGTTCAGACACATGAACTAAATCCTGCAACTCTTTACACTCAATACCTTCTGCCAGAGCATCCACCTTAGATTTCAATTGAGAAAGGAGATAATTCTGATATTTTAACATGTGAAACTGACAATTCAACGCCCTCATGGCTAAAGTGGAAGAAGTATACACTTTCTTTCCCCATCTATCCAAAGCCCTTGCCTCTTTATCAGGAGGAACAGGATTTTTAACAACAGAGGCCTTCACACCTTTAGGCCCCTGAGAGACAGTTTCCGGGTCTGCCCTAGGACTCTTAAAAAGATACTTACGAGCTTCAGGCACCCTATAGTACCTATCCGGTTTAACTGGGGCAGGAGGCAAAGAATCAGGATTCAGGGAAGCCTCTGCAAAAACATCTTCCACCACATTCAGAACAGGAGGTATAGCTAAAGGCCTATGCTGGGGTAAAAACAAGAATTCCCTAAGCCTCTTCCTGGAATCAGAGAAATCTTGACCTTCCCATTTAAAATGCTCCCTCATGGAATGCAGAGTCTCTGAAAATGAAAAATCCTCAGGAGGAGAAGCTGAAGGAGTAGAATCATCCACATCAGAATCAGAATAAGGAGGATACTCCTGCAAGTCTTCAGCCGAAGACTCAGAAGCCTCTGAACATTGCTCAAAACTCTCAAACTCAGGTTCCACCCTAGGCCTCTTATCAGGAGGGGGCATAGAACCTCTAATCATAGTAATCAAATCCTCTGCCATTTTAAGCATATGTTTCTTAGGCAAAGACCCTGAAGCACTAGGAGAAACCCCCACTGAAGCTGAACTTGGCCTGCCTCTCAAAGAAGCCTTGGAAACAGAAGGGGAGGCTCTAACCACCTTAGGAAGAGAGGGAAGAACAGCCACCCGAGAAGCCCCCTCAGCCTGGCCTACTTCCTGCGAGGATACATCCTGTAATAGTAAAGTCTCTCCCTGAGACTCCAAAGAAACACCTGGCAAAACCTCCGGCTCCACTGAGCCTTCTAAAGATCCGACGTCTGGGACTGTCGGTTCTTCCACTCTAGGCTTTGCTGCTTTGTCCTTGCGCTTTTTGGCCGAAGCGGGCGTCGGAGCATCCGACGGCATTTTATAATTACAACGCTTCCCAAAAACTAACCTGGCACAGTCTAACCTTCTCTTAATAGTGCGTTTGTTAAATCTAGCACAGGAGCGGCATCCAACAACGTCGTGCTCAGGCCCTAAACAAGGTATACACAAAGTATGGTAATCCCTATGAGGTATCTGTTTCCCACAAGAAATACAGTTATTCACTTTTTCTGACATCCGGTTAAATACTGAGGCAAGAAAAACCAAAATATTCCCCAACGGGGTACTTAGCCAACTTTGATTCGGTCTGAAACTCTGACTTCAGAAACTTTCAGAACGCCAACCTGCACTCGCAAAATTGCTTCTGCATCGGACCATGCGGCAAAAAAGACTGAGGATATGACGTCGGTCATGCGCATTAGTACCCTGACGTACTGACGTCAGTCTAATGCGCCCTGACCGACGTCAGCCATATACTTTGGTATTCGGGCCGACTGGACAGCGGACTACCCAATAGTTAGGACTGCAGCAATGTGGAATGAAGAACATGGTTGGATTTCAGAAGCCGTTTCTACCAGGTTAGTAGAGGCTTCGGTAGAAGGCATGTTATCGGCTGAAGAAAGAACCGCTTGCTCGGTTTCGGCCGAAACCGAGACACTCGTGGTTTGCTTAACCGCGGTTTCGCCGAAACCGCGGACCGCGAGTGTCGGTCCTTTTCTTTGCGTTTTTTGGTTATATGCGTAGTCGGAGGATCCAACGGCATAATGTAGGCAAAATCGGAGCCGAAAATCTGTTCAGCAAAGTCTGACCGACGTCTAAGCGTCCGTCGGTTAAAAGAAGCACAGGCTAGACAAGCTGCTACGTCATGGTCTGGGCCTAAGATGGTGACTCTTGAACTTGATATACTCTATTAGTATATTATATTTCCCGGTCATGTTTTACCAGATGATTGATCTTTGTCTCATTATACTTCTATGTAAATGGACTTTTTTTTTACTAACCTTGTAAATGTACAACATCTACTTATTTATACTTTTTGTAACTTGCATTGTTATAACCTGGATTTTTTTTATATAACTTGTTTTGAGATTTTGTGTTTTAAGATTATGATTGGAGCTTTTCTCCTCGGGCCTCTACTGAAAAAGGATATGCATCCAGTTGGCCAGCCCGGTTAACAAATGTAAAATAAATAAATAAAATAAAATAAACAATGTATGCAATAGGAGTGGAAATCTTTATGAGGTATTTGTTTCCCACAAGATAAACAGTTATTAACTTTCTCTGACATCGGCTGAGGCAAGAAAGAGTCCCCAACGGGGTACTTAGCTTTATAGAAGTCTTCGAAGTAGTATTCGGTAGTAGTAATCTCTGGATCTGACCGACCGGCACTTGCGAACAGCTTCTGCTTCGGGCGCCACGCGGCAAGAAAGACTGGGGAAAATGGCGTCGGCTGATGCCTTTATACCCGAATAACTGCCGCAATGACGTCGGGTGAAGTGCGACACCAGCCAAAGCCAGACCCAGACTTTGGAATCCGGCCGACCAAAGGGCTGCCTGACGACAGGACAACCCATTTGTAAAGACTGCAGATGCATCCTTGAAGGACATCAATCTACCATCACCACCACCACCACTGACAGCATACATGGAAAGAAAACAATTAGCTTTAAACCACAACGAATGAAGTACTACCCTACTCTGATGCTCATCTTTACTGAATGTGTACAATGGCATCAATAAACCCCTATAAAGTGCACAGGTGGCTACTTCTTAAACGCACCCCACCTCCAATTAAAAGAGTGCCTGAAATTTGAGGCCCCAGCCTGCAGTCAGTTGGCTGAGGATAACTCTGTAGATCTAGGGACACCACCCTCCCCTAAAGTAAGAATGGAATGAGAGTTGGAATCTGGGATTTGCAAAGTGACCCAACATCCATCAGATACCCTAGGT